>NW_015657961.1:888097-904513 GCF_001515625.1 Sinocyclocheilus rhinocerous | reverse complement strand
TGATTACTCCAGTCTTCAGTGTCACATGATCCTTCAGAAATCATTCTAATATGCTGATTTTGTGCTCAAGAAGCTATTTTTTTTATTATTATCAATGTTAAAAATAGTTTTGCTGCTTAATATTTTTGTGGGAACCTTGATATAGTTTTCCATGATTCTGAATATAAATTTTAAAAGAATAGCAATTATTTGAAATAGAAATCTTTTGCAACATTAGAAATGTCTTCACTGTCACTTTCAATCAATTGAATGCATCCTTGCTGAATAAAAGTATGAATTTCTTAAAAAAAAAAAACAACAACATATAAATAAAGAAAGGAAATATCTTACTGACTCCAAACTTTTGATTTTTTTTTTATTTGCTATTTTTAACCTAAAATCTTGCTGTTTAAAAAACATTGTTCGTAGAAGCCAATTGCCAAGTGTAGTGAAACTGGAATGGGAACCTAACAAACTGTTGTATTAACATGCTGGCTAACAGCTTTCAGAAAGTGTAGTTGAATGATCAGTTAATTTGCAAGTTTTTTTAAGGATAACTTTTTGCATACATATCTAGACTGTATAAAACCTCTCCTTAAAACCCATTCTGGTATATTTGTGTTTTGTTCTAGGCACATGGAGAGATAAAACCAAAGAAACCCATTGCCAGGCCGACCAGTGTCACCAGTAAGCACAATATCAAGAAAGGGACCAGGTAATTCAGTTGCAGTTCAGCTGCTATGTCTATGTGAACATGTGTTTTCCTGTCATAAAAGTGTGATCGTGGTTTTGATACCACACCAGACCACAAAAAAGTGGCCTTGGTCTGGGATAGTTTTTAATCATGGTCAACATATCAAATATACAAACCCTAAAACAGAATTCTGCTAAATACCTTTTGTATTCCAAGAAAAAATAAAAATCTGGAATTCAAATGACATGAGGGTGAGTGAGATGATGACAGTATTTAAATTTCTGGGTGAACTATCCATTTAAGGTGACAAGAATCGAAGTTGTGTCCTTGAGCAAAACACTTAACTGCAGGTCACTCCAGGGACGCTGAGCTTCTTATTAGGGAAGTGGCTTTGGAGCTAAGTTTAATAAATGACTAAATTGCAATATGTACACACATACACGCTTATCTGCTTTATAATTGATCTCTCTTTTTAGACCTTTCTCCCTTTCTCTCGTTTACTCTCTGCAGTTTACAGCGGGAGGTCTTGTGCGGTCACTTTCACACTGAACAATATCCCTTGTGTGTGTGCAGGCACCTCTAATGGGTCTTAATGCATGTTTGCATTAACCCGTGTGACTCTGGAATTAGTTTGTTGACTCTAAGGATTTATTCCATTGTGCGACTGTGTGTCTGTGCGAGTCCTTCAGTCGGTTTATCAGCATAGTAAGTGAACACTGGGGTATAGCATTAAAGACCTAATAAAAATGCAAATAAGATGCAAATAAACCAGTTACTGTATTTACGCTCACAAACCTGATGGATGACATCATCTCAACCTGATTACTCGCTGGGAGGTCAGATGCTCTTGCTTTTATACACACGCACGCACGCTTGTGTTATTATTTACTGAGACCCTGAGACGCACCTGTGTTTGTGTACCTGCCCCTGAGGAAATCATTGCACTTTCTGTAAATCATCTGTGATTAACTACTACTTTGTGATGTTGTACTGTAATGTCTACTACAGAATAGCTTATTTAGGTAACAGATTAGGTAACATTGTTTTATGGTGTGAGATTGGATCACAGTAAGTGATCATTAAATGCCAAATCAACCCTTTTCTTGTCTTCTTAAATGACTTTTTTGTAACTTTGATAATCCTCTCTTGCTTAGTGATTACATTCTATGGCAGTTAACAGTTTACTTCCAGTCACCGTTGCTGTTCCATCAGCATCTGTTGCTTGACGTCTCTGTTACTTCCAGGACAGCTTAGTGCAGTTACACATTTAGGGTTAAATGTCTAGTTCAGTGGTTCTTAACCTCTCACTGTACTCCCACTGTCCAACACAATATTCAAAGGCCCCCTATATAATATTAACAGAACTATAGCTAAGATATTCACACTAATATTATTATGAACAGAAACTTGTAGTGTTGATATAGGTAAATTAACCACAATTCATTTTGTGAGCCCTGTGTGTTTTTATAGTGTGGACAAAAAATAGTGTTTGGTTACCAACATTCTTCAAAATATCTTCTTTTGTGTTCCTCAGAATAAAGAAAGTCATATGAGTCTGTTACGTTAAAGATTATGAAAAACTTTTTTCTTCATAATAAGGTACACCGATGAATCATGCACAGTAAGAACTAGGACATTTATTCAGAAAGTGAATAGGGTCAAATGTGTCTTATAGTGTGCATCTTTGTGGTGGATGTGATTTAGCAAAGAGCAGGTGGGAGAAACCGACTTTGATTTTGCAGAGATTGTGCTGACTGAACAGTTAGACTGGAGTTATAGACTAATAAATTCTTAAAACGCAACAAAACAGCAATCTCAGTCAGATCTGTCTCTCTGCAGGGCAGCACCAGGGCGTGAATTATTGGAGGTGGATCCAGGTCTGGCTGGGAGTCTGGCCAACATTGTTCCCAAAGGAAAGGAGTCTTCCCACAAGCCCCTGCAGCTCTCGCAGCCTCACCAGTGTTGTGTTGTCGAGGAGAGGCCTGTGTCAAAGGACTTCGTGGATGATCCAGAAGTGCCTCCACTTATGTGAGCGAGACAGAGAGAGAGAATATGCTATGATATGACACAGCAAGAGAGCATAAGCATAATCACACTCTCTGCTGAGCTTGAGGAAGTGTGTGTGTGATGAAATAATGTGAGATATATTTAGTTCTCTTCATTAGACATATAGTTAAGCAGATGAGTAATTGTCAGTCTCATTAAAGCTTGCTGAATATTTCACTGCTACACATCCTTCACTTTCAGTGTGTTCTCTCTCTCTATCACATACACACACACACACACAGATACTCATTTATTGACGTACAGTTGTGTCTGTCTGATATAAAGGAGGAGGTGTCTCTAATGCTGTGTCTACACCAGATGCGGGCATCATGTCGGGACAAAACTAAATTGCTCCAATTATAATCAGTGAAGCTGTCCGCAATGGAAATGCCTGTTTTGTTTTGCTTTATTCAGTTGATAGACACGCTTTCTATTTTTGATTTGCATCTCTTATTTTCTTACAAATTAAATTAAATTAAATTTATTCTACAAATGATTTTCTCCATCCATCTGAAATGATTTTATTCATGAATATAATGTGTAAAATGTATTGCTATATATGTACTATGGTTCCATCAAAACCAGCTTGTGATGTTTCTGGCCTCTGACCTACTATTTTAAATATCCATTAGTTTGTAGTAGTCATAGCAATAAAATTATGTCTAAAATTATTTTGCCTTTCTAAAACAGGTCATACAAAGTCACCTTTATTTCTATAGTGCTTTATGCAATACAGATTGTTTCAAAGCAGCTTCACAGTGATATTAAGATGCAAAAAATCAAAGGTTTTAATGGTTCTTCAAATATAAGACAAATTCAAATTTTGCTGTAAAGCAACTCTAAAAAAATATAGTGTCATTATCGTATAGTTCTATTATATTCTATTAGGGTTCAATTGTAAAGTTAATCAATTTCAATTCAGCTATAAGCAGCTCAAGGGAAGGCAACACTGTCAGTTAAATGTTGATTCAGTTCAGTTCAATAAGGTGTCAATGTTGCAAAATTCATTAATTATGAAACAAAATTGATTCAGCTATAAAGCAGCTCAACAAAATACAATAGTGTGATGTGATCATCCAGCTCATTTCAGTTCACAGAACTTTTTTTTACCAATGAATTTCTTTTGGAAATTAAACTGCCAATGCTGATTGTGTCTTTAGTTAGTAAACATTCTGAGGTGACAAACAGCTTCAATGCCACTGTAGTCAGCCTTACATGTATTGTCACCTGCTGGTGGATGGCATAACTACATCATTTTGAGTCCAAGAAAAGATCCTGCACCTGCCAAGCAACTGCCATTGAGATATTTCTCCAGATATTACATAAACTTACAATAGTCTTTGGGTCAATTATGTTTTTTTTTTTTTATATATAAATTATTACTACATTTTAGTATTAAATGTATTAGATGCTTTTACATTGTTACAAAAATTTTCAATTTAAAATAAATGCAGTTCTTTTGAACTTTCTATTTATCAAAGAATCCTGAAATGTTTCTTATAATCATATTTGAATGATGTCTGAAGGATCATGTGACACTGAAGACTGGAGTAACGGCTGCTGAAAATTCGGCTTTGCCATCAAAGAAATAAATTGCATTTTAAAATGTATTAAAATAGAAAACAGATATTTTAAATTTTAATAATATTTCACAATAGGTGAGAGCGGGTGAGTTGAGCCTGTTTTTATTTATGGTGTGTTTAAAGTGAGCAGAATAAATTTGGAAAACTGCTTTTCCAAAAAAAAAAGGCTGTCTCTTGGCTCAACTTGCCCCCAGTGAGGGGTAATGGGAGCATAGGGAGAGGGTAAGTTGAGCCACACGGCGTTAAACTGTGCCATTGATTATGCTGAAGTAAAACTTCACCTCATGCTATATCAAAGGAAGAGAAATTCAGAGAAAATAACTTCTTAAAATCTATGGACTGGACATTCATCCAGGTAGTTTCCCTGCCTGTGGCTCAAGACGCTGGGTTAGGCCCCAGCTCCCCGCAACTGTAATAAGGACAAAGAGGTTTGGATAATAGAATGGATGGATGGATGACTTCTTAAATGTTTTAATTTAAAGATACAGTTCACAACTTTGAAGGCATTTTTAAAATTATAAAAAAATTTCAGAACAAAATAAAGCTCAAATTGAAGAATTAAAAAAATAAAAAAAAACAGACTGCATCTGACCGAACTGGGCTAATAGTACTCAACATCCCACTTATAAATGTTGCAGGGGAATACAATTTCATAAAAACTTCAATGGCCAATTTTCATAAACAAGGCCTATTTATAATTTTCAGAACAAAATCAAGTTAAAAACAAAGAACAGAATTAAAAATGTTTGGTCTAAAATAATGAAATGTCATGTAGAATTACAGTAAAATAATACTTTATAATCATAAGAAGGGGCAGGCCACTGGTTCAACTTACCCCAGGACTTTTGGCTCAAATTTACCCACTCCTACCATTTTATCAAACTTGTATCATCCAGCAGTTTAGAGCTAACATCATGCTGACAGTGTAGCCTCATATTATAACTTCCTAAACACAAACACATGTGTGATCTTTTTTGGGATTTGTCTGTAATTGTTCAGACACAACATGCATGAGTTCTTGAACATACAAAAATCACTGTGAACGGCTTTTTTTGACCTAAATGTAGTTACCAATTATATTCAGCAACTCATAATGCAATGAGTAAAATAGTTAACTCTTCAAACATGTGTGGTCATATCACCAATTTTGTTTAAGGTTGTCTAGAAACAAGGCGTGGCTCAACTTCCCCACAGGGTCAAATCACCCCGCTCTCCCCTATTGCTGTTTTTACTTTATTTTTTATCAAATACATTTTTATCAAATAAATGCAGCCTTGGAGACCTCTTTCAAAAACTAAAATCTCACCCACCCCAAACTTTAGAACGGTAAGTGTACTTCCTTTGTAATTTGATTCTGGTCACTTGCACGTGGTTAGTGATTATTATTCAAGATCTGTGTTTATGTTTGTTTAAGTTGGTTAAAAGTCCAGGATTTCTAATCATAGGCTTAGAGTCAGGTTGTTGTGCTGCTCTCCCTGTCCTTCTCTTTTTTGTTTTTTTTCTTATATGTGTTGGAGGAACGTGTGGATATGTGTTGGAGATGAAGGAAAATGCTGTTTTGTGTGTGTGTGTGTGTGTGTGTGTGTGAAAGAGGTCAGATGTGTACATAACTGCCAACGGATGAGCTCATTTCTCTGCAGTATTTCTATTTTCAGGAAAGCAAGAAGATATACTCACCCTATAGTTCACACTCCTTACAGCTCGCACACACACACAACAAAGGTCAAACACATCACAGTATATGCACATTCTTTACAGCTCACACTCAGGGTCAGCAGGTACACAGCTTATCTCAGTGTTTGAGTGTTATTCTTCAGTATTGTGTCTGTGTCCTTTCCCCTGCTGCTCTATGTGTGTACGAGTGAATTATCGGTATGTGCAGATGGACTATACAGGTTTCATTTCCACCTTGATTAAAAACTCCTGTCAGCAGATGAGTAATTTACATTGCTGCTGACATTTAAACGCCCCTGTGCTGTGCTGGACTAAATATTATGAAAGCCATTTTAGAAGAAATGAAGACGCTTCAGAGAATAGAGTAAACCCATTACACATCAAAGAGCGTCATTTAGAGATGTTTTTAATTAATGACTTTCAGGCTAGCCAGATTCTTAAAAATATACATTGGGGGCCAATAGTCTTGGCCTATATTTTGCTTTTCTTATGTAATACAACATTTTTCTTTATGAATTATATTATCAGCATAACAAATGTAGTGAAAAGTTGAATTGAAAAATTAACATGAATGTATCAAGCTGCATGAACTCCACAAGTTTATGTAAAACTTGATGATGATATCCATGTTGTAACAATGTCATGATTTAAATGATCCATCAATGCATCTTGTGTTTCAATGGAAGCAAGAACATCTAACAAGAACAAAAATTTTATTATTTAGTGACTTTGAAATGAGTCATAATTATACTTCCATTTAAAAGCTTGGGGACAGTAAGATTTATTTTTAAGAAATTAATACTTTTATTCAGCAAGTGCATTTATACATTTAAACATTTATAATGTTACAAAAGGTTTAAACATTTTATATAAATGCTGTTCTTTTGAACTTTCTATTCATCAAAACATCCTGAAAAAATGTATCATGGTGTCACGTTGGGTTTTGTTTCATGTTCATGGTTTCATGTCTTTTATTTTGTAGTTTAGTCATGGTTATGTTTCCTGGTTTGTCATGTGATTCCCTTACTTGGAGTTCATGGTCCTGTTTAAGTTCATGTTTATTTCATGTACCAAGTCATGTTCTGTTAAGTTTGTTTATTTGGAATAAATACTGCACTTGGGTTCATCAAGCTCGCCTTCAGTGGACATTTATTACAGAAAGCTAGACTAGACTGAATATGAACCCAGCAGTTCGCCTCCTGTGCCTACCAAGCCAAAGCCTTTTCACGTCATGCCTACCAAGCCAAAGCCTTTTCACGTCATGGCTGCCACGCCTGAGTCTTCAGCCAAGATGGCTGCCACGCCAGAGCTTCTCCATGTCATGGCCGCCGCAACAGAGCCTCATCACGTCATGGCCGTCACTCCAAAGCCTTTTCACATCATGGCTGCCACACCTGAATCACCAGCCAAGATGACTGCCATGCCAGAGCTTCTTCACGTTGTGGCTGCCAAGCCAGAGATTCTTCATCATCAGTCATCAGCCAAGATGGCCGCTACGCCGGAGTCATCAGCCAAGATAGCCGCCATGCCAGAGTCTCCCCTCTTCAGGACCATTCAAGTCTCCCCTGGAGATTTTTTACGTGTGTGTGGGGGGGGGGTTATGGATCCATCTTTGAGCTCTGTGCAAGCAGCAAGCAGATCTAGTCCAGGGGTCCCTAGTCCACGTCTGGGAGTCCCTGAGACTGTCGTCTGCGCTTCCTGTAATGGCAGCTGCCATCTTGTGTGTATGGGCTGCACACTGCTCTCCAGTCCATGAGTCTGAATCTGCTCTAGAGCCCGCTTTCATGGATGAGTCTGCTCCAGAGCCCTCTCAAGTCCATGAATCTGCTCCATAGCCTGCCCCAATCCATGAATCCGCTCAAACCCTAGAGCTCAGTCCTGTGTTGGCGCAAATCTGTGAGTTTCCTGCCTGTCCTGTTTTGATCACAGTGATCACACGTGAACCCTCTGCCAGTCCTGTCATGGCCAAAGAGGCCATCTCTGAACTCACATTCTGCCCTATCACGGCCAAGGAGGCTGTCTCTGAGTTCTCAGCTTGTCTGGTTATGGCCAAGGAGGCTGCCCCTGAACTCTCTGCTAGTCCTGTCACAGCCATGGAGGCCATCTCTGAATACCCTGCCTGTCATGTCACGGCCATGGAGGCTGCTCACAAACCGTCTGCCTGTTCTATCACGGCCAGGTGATCCGTCCATGTCACTGCTCTGCCATGGCCTCCTGACCTGTGGTGGTAACCTGCTCCGTTCTGGTCACCTGCTCCACCGGCTCCACCCTGCTGGTCATCTGCTCCACCATGGAGATCCTCGGTCCCACCTGCTCCAGGCCTGGTCCTCTCTCATCTTGCACTGTCGTCACTCCTCCTTTTATCCTTCCGGAGCTCCTCCGTGGGACTCGAGACCGGTGAGTGGCACAGGTGTCACTCATTATCATTTATTCCACCGGCCTTGCTCCACTCCCACGGCTCTCGGCCCCGCCCTACTCGTCACAATTACATTTTAAAATATATTAATATAGAAAATTTTAATCATTTCACTATATTTCTGTTTTTGCTATATTTTCAAATAAATGCAAAAATGTTTTTAATTATTTGAACATTTTTAACTACATCTTGAATCCCATATTTTCAGTGTATACTGTATTTTTTAAAACCCTGTTGTATTTCGCTAAATGTTCAGAGTTCAGATGTTCAGACAATTTCTTAACCAAAACGTTTGTGAAAAGCATTTTGAAAATGTAGTCAATGGGTTGAAATATAAGTGTACTGCACTTCATGTGCTTTTCACATATGCTGCAAGTGTATTGCACTTCATGTGCTTTTCACATTAGGAACTGCACACCAAAAGTTAATTCTGCTCCAGATCTGTGTGTTCACATTAAGACTTATTGTCCTAATGTATCCAGTTTGAATTTTAGGTTTTTGAAACTGTTGCAAATTAATAAAACATGATGATTTAACGCAGCAGCTGGACATAGACTGAATTATTCAACCCCTGTCACCCTGACAAAGATGCTCTCTTTTCTTTCTCTCCCCACTGTCTCTTCAACTCCCCTGACTCTGCTGTTCCTCCAATCTCTGACGAGGAGAAGATGCTGTCTGCTTTTCATCCTCGCTTTGCTCGTTCTCTCTCTCCCCTCATTTCTTTCTGTAGCCTTAGATCCTGCTTTCCCGAGGGAAGTGTATTTCAGATGGTGGTGGCACAGGCTCTGAACTATGGCCGCTCTCTATCCTTCTGAGGTTAACAGTATCTCTCCTAGCTGCTTGACGTCATAAGCACTTAAATTTATGGCTTATGAATCATAAAGATTAATGTGTTCACAGAAAGAGGAATTAAGGAAGCCTGCATCTACTTCAACTGCTTCATCCCAAAAGAGAATTGGGACTGGATTTAAACTGACATGGGTGACTGGATAAGCAGAAAGACAGAGATTTATGATTGTGCTTTGATTTACAGGTATGTTCCCAAAATGCACTGCAGTACTGGGGTCACCTTAGAGTGTCCCATAAAGCAGTGTATTTAAACAGAGCTTTCGGTGAATTTTGAGTTTAACAATGTGAATTTACACCTTTGTGGACAGATAGGATCGTTTTAGATCTCTGGTCTTTTGTGTGTGTGTGTGTGTGTGTGTGTGTGTATTTCAGCAGCCATCTTGACTAGCCCTGTAAAAGCAGTCAAGATACTCCCACTGCACTAGAGACTAAAAATGCCAACAAAGAGGTGCAACCCCCCCACCCCAAATGACCTAAATCAAATTCACAAACATGCCATTGTATGCACACAATGGAAAAACTTATCAACCTTAGTTAAGACAGCATGTGTACAGCACGGGCGTGGACAAGTCTTAACTTTTATAAAGAATATCTCTTTGGTTTTGAGACTTTAGTCTTTGCAACTTTAGGGATCTTATCTATGCACAAACAGCTTGTAACACTCCAAAGAGAAAGGAAAATTTGAAATTGCATCATATGACCCCTTTAATGTAATATATAGCAATAGTGTGAATAGGATGAAAAGAGACAAGTAGAAAAAGCAGATTTACCAGATTTGCTCATTTTACCTCATATGTTGGCAAGTAGTGAAGGCGTTCTGTCCTTGAATTATATTTCCATATATTTTTCCCTTTTATTTTTTATGTGCACAAATACAAGGCATCTGCAGATTCCAGTCTGTCATTACGAGACAGACTGAGCAGAGAGGGTTTCTGGGACAGGAGATGCTGGGTGAGAGGAGGAGTTTACACAGCAAAGCGATGAGAGCATTAAACATTAAACAGGGATGGTTGTCACTGCAACCATCTGATGCTGAGTGTAGACTTATGTGCAGTTCCTGTACTGAGGGTTTGTATAGAATTCTTAGTTTTTATCATTTCAAACTGACAACACCTACAAGTTTCTGAAAGTGAAAAAGAACAAGTCATATAATTTACAATGAGAGAACGTAAATTGACATTCCCAGAATTCCCTGTGACACTTCATTTAAAAACTTTTGTTAAAAGAACTTTCTTATTAATTTTTTTCTTATCAATTATGTACATTAGGATTATATGTCATATTTTATGTTGATAAATTAATGTTTATTGCATTATTTTAGTGTCAAGTGTATTACCATTATGGTGCTTAGTGCATGACACTGTGTGTACCTTCAATACGTTGGTATTATTCTCAGCTTGTGGAAAAGCTACTTATGATAAGCTTAAATCTACATGTGGTTTTCTCATTACCACCTTTGTTTTTCGGTGGTTGTCAGTATATTACAAAGGTTCATAACATAGTTCAGTCGGTTGGTATAAGTAAAAAAAAAAGTATATTTATGTTAAATCCATAAAACTAATTATTATTATTATTATTATTACAGTGTATGTCTTGGTATTTTTTATTGTATATCGTTATGTATATTGTGTAAAAAAAAGCCATTTGAACAGACGTAAGATCAATTAAGTTTTAGTCAAAGCCTCTAATAAATTTTAAATAATAAAGTCTGGACTACTTCCTCCAACAATTACATGGTAGCAGATTTGTAATCTGTACCCTTTTTTACTCTATGTAAAGTTGAAATGTCATAAGGCTTGTTTTTTGTTTGTTTGTTTCTGTTTTTCATATAAAAACTAAAAAAACTATTGAAGAGAAGGGTCATAAGATATAAAAATTTACTATTATGGAAAAGAACCACTCTTAACATTTTTCCATCCACAGTCAAATTTTTAATTCTGATGCTTTTCAGATCCCCTGGATTTATGGAGTAACACAGTCTCCACTGGCAAGTAATCTCAGCGGATGCAGTAGATCATCTGGGTATTGTTCGCCTACTGTTTTATAAATAATGCATATTTGGACACCCATTTGACCTTCTGCTTTTTTGCATAATATATAGCAGAGACCAATACATTCTATCACTAACACACGTAAATTATGTCATCTGTTCATTTGTAGATCCTCCAAGATCTGAGCTGGGTGTGTCATATAACAGGGACATCCAAAACATGCAGTGCTCTGTGGTCCTCCACGACCAGGATTGCGAACTGCTGCTGTAGAAACACAAGTCTGATCTTTGATGTGCACTTTGTGACACTGTTTAGGTTAAGATTACCAGCAATCCACCCGGGAGGAATTCAGGTGTGCTATCTTCCGCCTTGCGATTCATGTGAAAGCATCTCCAGCAGCCTCTTGGTGGTTTTGGGTTGCAAAGGCATGCACAATATTGCGTTGTCGAGGCGCAGAGATGCTATGTAAGTAGTGTGTCACGTGCCCACAAGCTCTCTGTCCCGCGCTTGTGTCTGAAGCACCGTCTGAGCCTCCTCCCTCATCTCAACAAGCAACGGCAGCACGAGAAAATTTGGATCGGCAATCATGCGGTCGCGCGGAGAATTCGGTAAGGCAGCTCTGTGTGCGTTTGTGTGTGTACAGCTGACAGCAGAACCGCTGTTAGATTTGTGCTTTCAGACATCATGTATGTTGCTCATCTCGGTATAGGCTGCAGGCGCGAGCCGAGGCGATGCAATTGTTGCACGGCGTAGTTGCGGATGAACCAGATGCTCTTTGTCAGCGCCGTTGAGCCCATCAACATTTCTAACCGCACATTTTTCCATTTAACCAGGCGACTGTGATTAGATATGGGAATCGTAATGAATTCAACGATTCGCGTTCTCATTTCGATTCGTTCCATTAACGATTCTTTTAGTAGCCTATTCTCGCGGAAGACATTCGGACAGCGTGAAATCGTATTGCATAATGCCTTCAGCAGTCACAAATGATGAAATCATTGTAGGTTTTAACAGGACATTATATAACAATTCCTGAAAAATGTTAATGTACATAACACCGACTTTTTAATTACTTTTTACAGACTTTTATGTCGTCGTATAGCGTTATAGGCTATTACACCAAGTACTAAAAAGAAAAAAAGGTTGCATATGTGATGCATTAATTACTTATTTTATCTAAAACAAAATATCATCGATTACATAAATCATTTTGTGTATATTTAAATACATGTTGCCATATGCTTAAGCCTACAATAGAAGTACAATAGAACACATGAAAGGTTCTTGTTTAATTTCCATTCGGACGTGAAAAAAGTAATAACGTGTTCAGTCAGAATATTTCAGCAACCGTTTTAACTATTTCTTTGATTCACTAAATAGAATCGGCTCATAAGAGTCATTCGTTCGGGAATCAGATCGCAGTGTCGGGCTCTATCTTTTAGATTCACTTAGAAGAACCGACTCGTTTGTTTCTCTGTATATTCCGTCGTGATGTTGCGTTGGTGAATAGTATTGCATGAAACACTGTTTGTATGCTGTTCCGTTCACATCGGGATACACTTTCGAGAACCGTTTGGGCAACCGAGCGTCATGTATGAGAGCGTGCGTGCGTTTGACAGATTTGAATGTTTTTATCAATCCACAGCCCATCCTCGCGCCTCCCTTCCTGAACGAGGTCCTTAAATGACCCACGACCACTAAGGATCTCGCCCTTTCCTTGTCCGGATCATGGCATGCGCCCCATCCCGGAATTCCACACGCGCGGCGCCGAGGCTCGAGAGCAGTGAACATGGGAATCAGGTCCAGAAATGCTACTAACGGTGCCGAGGACTCGCGCGAGCGGAAGAGCGCGCTGGCCGGAGACCTGGAGCAGTGCGCGGGGCAGGAACGGGACGGCGCGCTGCTGCTCGTCGGCTCGGGCAGGGAACCTGACTTCAAACGGGGCTCGCAGAACATCGGTCTGCTCGCCAAGACGCCACTTGGCTACACACGTCCTGTGAAGAGGAATAATATCAGGAAGCGACGGATACAGAATCTCATCTACGACGTGCTCGAGAGACCACGAGGATGGGCGCTGCTGTACCACGCGTTTGTGTAAGTGAACCCAGATGCATTTCACACCAAGAAGCGCCCACACACAGAGGGAACAGCCCAGTTAATTATAAATTACAACCATTTAGTTAAATCCAATTTATTTGCACAGCCCTTTTCATTGTTCCAGCAGCGGCTTTACAGAGAATGCATCCCCATAAAACTCCCTGAGATTAATTATAAATGATAAATAAACCCAAAGAAGAGAGGAAATGAAATGCAAATACATGGAAATCCCATTTATGTGTTTACTCTTGGCTGGAACTGTTATATACAAACATGTAACCAAATACTCAAATTAGAGGAGCAAATGTCAAAGTCTAACAGTCATTCTGAACACTAATCTGATTATTAAGGTTCTCCTTAATGGCCCCAGTTATGCATATTTACAGTTGTGGGACTATGTAGAGAATGATAGCTAGTCTTTTAATGAGCAGGAAAGCAGTTGTTCGGAGTTTTGTGCTTTTGCATTGAGCACTTTGAAGTGTATAATGTGTTCCCTTTTGTACCTTTATTTGACCCTCTAACTCTAACACTTTCTATTCTATTTTAATTCTACTTTATCTATATTTATCTTTTTTTATTTTTTATTCTTTATTTAAAAAACAAAAACAAAAAACAATCACTTGCTTTTTTTTCTATTCTATCTACTTGTTTTTCTTTGTGTGTGTGTGTATGTGTGTATAATATATCTATATATATATATATATATGTACATACACCTTGCTACGTGTACTGCGTTAGGCTAACCGAGACTTGTCATTTGCACTTATATATTGTTGCTCTTTTGTTAGTTTTGACTGCTTTTATTGTCCTCATTTGTAAGTCGCTTTGGATAAAAGAGTCTGCTAAATGACTAAATGTAAATGTAAATGTACTGGAGCTCTCCATGGTTCTGAAACAGAGCACGACCTCCAGCTGAGTGACCAGAAATCAAAGCACTTATAGCTGTCTAGCAGCCGTTTGTGGTCGTATAACAGCGCCATACGCTCATTGCAGAGCCAGAGATACTGCCTGTGATCATCGTAGCACTGAGATAAGAACGCTGTGTGCTACAATGAAGTAAAGAGGTCCAGACTCTGGTCTGTGAAACTGTTTGTGGTCCTGATATCAGTACTTGTGGAGTGATTATACAGCATAGAAAACACATAAATGACTCTGGTCTGTGGAGCTGTCCGTGGTCCTGATATCAGTACTTGTGGAGTGATTATACAGCATAGAAAACACATAAATAACTCTGGTCTGTGGAGCTGTTTGTGGTCCTTACATCAGTACTTGTGGAGTGATTATACAGCATAGAAAACACATAAATGACTGTGGTCTGTAGAGCTGTCCGTGGTCCTGATATCAGTACTTGTAGATCGATTATACAGCATAGAAAACACATAAATGACTCTACAAAGGCAAGATTATATGTTAATGCTGCTTAAAGGGATAGTTCACCCAAAAATGAAAATTTGATGTTTATCTGCATACCCACAGGGCATCCAAGATGTAGGTGACTTTGTTTCTTCAGTAGAACACAAACGAAGATTTTTAACTCAAACCGTTGCAGTCTGTCAGTCCTATAATGGAAGTGAATGGGAATCACGGCTTTGAGAGTAAAAAAAAACATACACAAACAAAACCAAATTAAACCCTGCGGCTCGTGACGATACATTGATGTGTAAAGACACAAAACGATCGGTCTGTGCAAGAAACTGAACAGTATTTATATCGTTTTTTTACCTCTGATGCACTGCGATGTCAAAGCCGTGATTCCCATTCACTTCCATTATAAGACTGACAGACTGCAACGGTTTGAGTTAAAAATCTTCGTTTGTGTTCTACTGAAGAAACAAAGTCACCTATATCTTGGATGCCCTGGGGGTAAGCATAAACATAAAATTTTCATTTTTGGGTGAACTATCCCTTTAAATAGAAATTGTTCTTTGTCGGGCATTAGAGTGCAGATGAACAACTTCCCTTGTATGTAGCCCCAAGCTTGACACTAAACCTCTGTAGTCTACATACACACAAACACACATTATTCATGGCCATTTTCTGTCCACCGCACTTAATGCCTCATGCAGGATGTGGATCATACAGTATCTGCAACTCAGCACAGCTTTTCCCCAGTGTGTGTGGTTTCTCAGACTGTATCAGGGCTTTTAACCAGGCCTTTGTATCATGTGAGGTTAGTCCACACCATATTAGTGTGAATAATTGATTAAAAACCTCTTTATGTGCTGAAAAGTTGATCCCAGCCAGCATTGCTGGTATAGTATCTGTAGAGCAAAACAAAAACATCTGCAATAATAATAAAAGGAAAAAATGGTGCAAAATTGATTTAAAGATTATGTATATATTAGGTTAGAGATGAGTGTGTATTAGGGATGTAACGATTAACTGCCGGTTGAAAATCGATTAAAATATGTATCAAAATAGTATGTTATATATATATATATATATATACTGTATTTAAAGAAAGGAGATTTACTTTTTGTATAAATTAATTGATGTTTTAGATAATTAATCATTTGATCTTCAGGCTGCACCTCTAGAGGCGTAATTAGCCGTATTGCAGGATGGTAGTGATGTCCGGTTCGTGAACGAATCGTTCGATTTAACCGGTTCTTCTTAGTGAACCGGTTGAACCAGTTCACCAAATCGGACTGAATCGTTTAAAACGGTTCGCGTCTCCAGTAAGCATTAATCCACAAATTACTTAAGTTATTCACTTTTTTTACGTGGCTGACACTCCCTCTGAGTTGAAATAAACCAATATCCCGGAGTAATTAATTTACTCAAACAGTACACTGACTGAACTGCTGTGAAGAGAGAACTGAAGATGAACACAAGCAGAGCAGCATGTGTGCAGAGAGCCGGATAACGAACGTACACGCCCACTGCTGGAGCGGTTCTCGTTCTCGAGTCAAGAACTGGTTGCATCAGTTTTCGGATCACCGGTACACTCAACCGAGAACCGTTTCTTTCGAACACGTCCGATTTGAGAACCGATGAGCTGATGATACTGCGCATGCGTGATTCAGCGACAGCGTGTGTGATCTGAACTACCGAACCGAACAGTAATGACTGTCACAGCACAGCAGC
>NW_015657961.1:877676-888000 GCF_001515625.1 Sinocyclocheilus rhinocerous | reverse complement strand
CGTCATCGCGAATGACGTCATTACGTTAGGGCGTAAAAGAACCGATGAACCGTTTTTTTGAACCGGTTCATTGAAACGAACTGTCCGAAAGAACCGGTTCGCGGAAAAGAACCGGACTTCCCATCACTACAGGATGGGTGAGCCAACTATTGGTAACTTCCTCTAGATAATTGCCTCAGTTGTTCCCATAGTGATGGGGTGCTTGTGGAGTATCCGCTGATATGGGAAAAACATATCTGACCAGCACACTTTTTATGTCTCTGTGTGATATGTAAGCTGAAATTGTCAAAGCCAAATTGTCCCTGACAAGACAAACTTGATTTAAACTTACATAGAAAATAAATAAATGTGATGGGGAGTTGTGTAGTGAATAAAATAGAGAATAGAATAGGGTTTGTAAATGCCTTGTTAATAGATTGATATAGTAATGGTGGTATGGGATCAGCAGATTTGCTTAGCTCAGTGAAAAAGAGGGTTTGGATTTCATATGTCCATTATACTTGCTCTTTAAAATTTGACAGGATGTGTCTGATTTTCAGCATCAAGTTCTCACTTTGCCTTTGGCATTCGATTAGTGACCACCACGTACAACAGGGAATTGTAAAGCAGGGGTCTCCAACCTTTTTGTGAGTGAGGGCTCCCTGAAGGGATAAAATAGTCTCAAGGGCTACTTGTTTGATATACTCCAATACATATATATATATATATATATATATATATAATTATTTTATAATTGTTTTCACTCTAATATCTTGATCTTGCGATTAATATTCTTTTTTTTTTATTCACAATCTCCTCATCACAGGCAGGCACAGCACTCAATTCAGCATGTGTTTGTGTGTGTGCTGTCTGCGTCACTCAGAGCACGTGCCTATATCGTGCACTATATTGAACATTTTTTATATCGTTATCGAAGGTGTACCGTCAATAAATATCGATACCGTTTTATCGGCCAGGCCTAATATATATATATATTTTATTTATTTTTATTTTTTTTCCTCTAATATCTTGATATCTTGCATTTTATGCAAAAATGCATTTTATTTTTCCCTAAATTCTGTGTTTTCCATTTGCTTTCTTATGGATTCCGTGTTTTATGATTCAGTACAAATTTATCATAAAAAATGGTGTCTAGTGAAATGAATTAATAAAACTTTAACAATTTCATCAATCTTTTAAAATGTAATCAAATGAAAATCAATTTACAACAAAACATTGGATTTTGTTTTTTTTATTTTATTTTGTCAGACATGATGCTGCACAACAGAACTGTATAAATTAATAATAAAAAATAACTTGGTTGTATGATATTCCTTAAAAATAATAATAGTATTATTACTTTGAGAATTGCATTGTAGTATACAGTAGTAATATATTTAATCATATAATTTCAAGTTAAACCGGACTTTTATTTTGACGGTTTGTCGTGAAGGTCTTTCCGTTTTAGTTTCAGCGTGTATTTGACGGTATTTTTTCTGTTTGCTGTAGAAAGCTATGAAACTGCATAAAGCTGGTGAAGTGACTCAGAGCAGCTCTGAAGATGAAGTGCATGTGTTCATGTCCTCATATATTGGGACACAGACGTTGAAAACACCGCGAGTCACGTGTGTTTGAGTTTGTGTATCAGATGAAACTACTCCACGGCGTCCACGCATTCACACAGACACACAGAACATACAGACTTATTAGCAACATGCACTGACTGGTTGCTGTAACATTTATTTCTGTTGTGATTAATCCATATTGAGTAAAAATGTCCAGAGCTTATCATCATTAACATAAATTTTATCATAATCTCGATATGATATAATTTATCGCCCGACGCTAATTTAGGCTATTTATAGAACGTGCTTGGCGGGCGACTCAGAGACTCCATGCGGGCTGTCAGGTGCCCACGGGCACCACGTTGGTGGCCACTGTTGTAAAGCATTTCTCAGAATGCAGGACTGATCTAAATCTCAGGAAAGAACATCCCTCTTTTCTTGAACACACAGGAGATTGGAGATTTATCTTGTATAAGATGTCAGGTTGACGCATAAGACTGATTTACTCTGAAGATTAAGACGGTGACGTTAGTGTTGTGAAGAGTCGCTGGCTTAATTAAACTTTCCGTGTGCTTCATTAAATGAGTTTTGGGAAAGGTGTCAGGTCATGTATAAATAATGGTTGAAGCAGGCTACATAAGTCAGGGCAATGATGATTAAATGAAACCACACTCTTATGTTACCTTGGATATATAAAGTCAAAACCTTCAGCCGGACTGAGTTGTAGGGTCTGATCATAGCTTGTGGGTAACAGGGGCCAAGGCCACTGACTGCACTCTTGGCTAGAAACTCTAAGTGGAATTTGATACCAACAGCTAAATCACATCAACACAGGGAGCTCAGCAAATACATAACGTGAGAATTCATGGAGGTTGAATATGACAAGCTGCAGCGTTTCCGAATGGGATGGTGGTAGCAGCTTAATGGTTAAAGATCTGAGCTAGTAATCTGAAGGTTGATGTGGTGATTCATAAAGTGGAGAGCTACTGGGATCCTCCATCACAATTTCGCCCTTGAGCAAAGCACTTCACCTCGGGTTGCTCTGGGCGGGGTGTTCCTGTCATAAATATATTGTTAAGTTGCTTTGGGTAGGAAAGTGTCAGCTGAATGTCTAATAAAATAACATGCTGGATGGAATCAAGAGGGCCAATGAGGAGTGAGTTGCAGTAAACCAGTCTAGTAGTGGGTGGTTGCCGCAATGCAATGATAACTGAAGGTCAGCTGGACATCTAGGACAATGTCCAGGGTTTGTCCTCAAATGGTGGTGATGACTGTGTGACCTTCAACCCATAGAGAGAAAGAGGGCATGTGGGGGAGGTTGTGACTGGTTCAGAGAGGAGCTCAGTGTCTTTCCAGTTTCACTGCTGATTAATGTTGATTCATAGCTTTCTACAGCAAACAGAACCCTCCACTCCTATTCCACATGGAGGTGATCCCACCTAATCCATTCTCTCCATTGATCCAGCCGTTATTCATAATTAGAATTAAAAAAAAAGTTGCCAACCACCACCAGCGTTTTTGATCATTTTCACAAAATTTTGATGGCGTCCAGAATACTTTGTTGTATGAATAGCTGAACATGCAATATGTCAAAAGAAAGAACAGAGCTTCTGCTTTTAAACAAACAAACAAAGCAATATTTTGAACAAAAAGGTGAGAAAATTGTGTTTTTGTAAAAGACTATATCTGAATCGGATTCAGAATGATGATCAAAACACAGATGGAGTTTTTATTTATATTCTGTTTAATGCTTGACGATCGCATTATTTTGTTTATGCATTTGCTCACAGTATGAAATGGCTTGTTTCTGCTGCTTCTTCACCATGTTTTGATCCAGGGATTCAATACTCTTTCAGAAGATGTGTCATAGTGCCTTCTACCATATAACTACAGGAGGCGCTTGTAGAGCACGAGAGATCAGGTTTCCCCGGTAACGGCTGTAATCAAAGCAGCGCTTAGCTCACAAACGCTGTGTCTGTCTTTAAAGTGTTTTGTTAGTTTGGTGTGTTTCCTCGTTTTGAAGAGAGCGCATCTGCGCACCTTTTGGATAGCGCATCAAGAACCGGGTTGACTGGGTACTCGGTACCACCGGTACTTAAAAAAAC
Organism: Sinocyclocheilus rhinocerous; assembly: GCF_001515625.1. Classification (NCBI taxonomy): domain Eukaryota; kingdom Metazoa; phylum Chordata; class Actinopteri; order Cypriniformes; family Cyprinidae; genus Sinocyclocheilus; species Sinocyclocheilus rhinocerous. The sequence continues at coordinate 884,351 of NW_015657961.1, read as the reverse complement.
CTGGTACCGTAATGTTTTCATTTTTTTTGTACCGACTTGGTACCGGAAGTACCGGGTCTTTTGACAACACTACATATAACAGTGAAAATGAATATTCAGTAAATGGTGGCAAAGTGTTTTCTTATAAATGACGGAAAATTCTGTCCGTGGCGGGAAAAGTGTTAAAGATCTTGCTGCCTCCTAAATACGGTAGCTCAGAATGGTTGGCTACTTTTTGTTGAAGTGCATCTAACTACTTTTTGTAAGAGTATTGTACAGTGAACTTCTCAAACTGCACCTAATTTACTACTACAGATAAAGGTGCTGTATGTATTATTTTTTTTGACTGTACTAAAGCATAAAAATACCATAATATGTTTGCAGATATTTAGGAAACATGCTAAGTTCACAAAAATTTACCCAATAGTATTTCAACATGCCAGCTGGCGGAAAATACCGTGTATTGCAGCCATGGAAGCCAGCAAACAAACTGGGTCAGAGATCGATTCTACCTGACCTAAAAAGCCTCGGCATCCAACTAAAAAGCTCCATGTCCAGAGCCATATTAAAATGCGGATAAATCAACTCATCAACTTACAGTTTAAGGCTCGTTGCTTTCCATTGTTAATTGCACTCATTCCTGTTGCATGTCCTCAATCTGGAAACTTGTGTGAGCATCGAGTCTGAGGAGGAGCAGACAGGAGAAACAGCTCTCTCCAATATTTTGAATTTGGCCTGCAGTACCCATTTTAACTGCTAGCTGTCAATATTACATTCTGCACCTTTAAGCTTCTCTTTTAAAAAGTAGTTTTCTACAATATCTTTTTAAATGCATAAATATGAAATTATATTCTTTTATTTATGATAGATAGATAGATAGATAGACAGATCGATCATAAATAGGCATTGGTAGGGTCTTTTGATTGGTTACTTGACCTTTCTAGGGTATTCTAGCTAGGATGTTTTAGGTAGTTGCCTGGCATTTCTATGGTCTTTTGGCTGGTTACTAGATGTATAGGTTATTCTTGTTGTTAGGATGTTCTAGTTAGTTTCTAAGCGTTGCTAAGGTCTTTTGGTTAATTACTGGACATTTCTATGCTATTCTAGCTGGTTCTGGCCTCAGATCAGCTAAGCATAATGAGCTCAATTCAAAGAAAAATTCGTTTTCTTACATTTACAACAGGTGATTCAGTGACTTCAGTTTCCTTTTGCCTAAGCAGCAGTTTTACAGTGGGATAAAACTGGAAACTAACGGCAGTATCACCTCACACATTTGCAGAAGGTGCAAAGTCTCTTCCTCCCTAAACTGCATTACCCAGCATTCTGAGGCCACATGGTGTTTCCTCACCTCTAGTTGGCCTCCTCTGCAAGTGTGTGTGTGTGAGCGTGACCTTCGCAGTCAGTTAAAAGGTTAAAGGATTTGTTTCTCAGAGTTAGAGAAAATCCATTTATGTCATGTATGTACAGCTCTAGGCCAATGTACTCTGTCTCTTTCTTTAACACACACACACTCACTCGCAATGTGGAGGTGTAAATATGTTTGTGTGAGCGCATGTGCTGTGTGTGTGCGCTCTCTGTGGTTCTGTAATTCACAGATCATTTTATCACGGCAGGTTGTTGTTTTACTGAGCGAGAATGGAAATGGCGTGCTGTCAGAGTGGGAAATCCCTCTGTATGTGTGTGTGTGTTCAGATATGTGCCAACAAAATAATGTGTTCTTCTTTTTGCTTAGCAAACTTGTTTGACAAACTGAATTAAAGTTGCTGGAGAAAGTGGTTAGCTCATGAGACATGGTGCTCATCTGGGCAGCTTGAGTTTAAATCTAACATTTCTCATTCACATTCCCTACTTCCCATGATTTAACATCCTTCTCTCTTCTGTACCTATAAATAAAAGTGACAAGAATCCACAAAAAGGTGCACATAACAATAATTCTTGTTGTAGGATTGAATTGTGGCTTTTGCAAGTAATTTGGTTTGTAAGCAAACATGGGTGTCTTGTGGAGACAGAATCTCACTATAATATGTGAGTAGAGGCGAGTAAATGTTGCCTGAAGCAAGGAGCATTTATTTGTGTGTGTTACTCCACTCACATATTCCAGTCCTCATGTCATTTTGTCTATAGTCTGTTTTCATTAGCCAGACATTTCCAATAAAAGAGGCCAAGAATTAAATGGCAATTTGCTGATAAATTCTTTAGCCTGTATGATAAGTGTATTATTAATATTTATTGCAAAATGGTTAAATGGATAGCATTTGCAGTACAGTACCAGCAGCTGGATTTAAAATTAAATGAAATTCAAAGAAATTCAGTGTTTTTGTAGTGTTTTTAATAATATACTAATTTTTTAATATGAATCACACATTAAAGGGATAGTTCACCCAAAAATGTAAAAAAAAAAAAATCTGTCATCATTTACCCTCAAATCGTTGTAAACCTACATTACTTACTTTCTTTTGTGGAACATAAAAGATATGTTGAAAGTCAGTGGTGTCCAAACAACATTGATTTCTATTGTATGGGGAAAACATTTTCAAAACTTTTCAAATTTTATTATACATTCAACATATGGAGTATTTTCTGAAACTATAGATTATATTAATGCACATACAGCTGTTCCCTCACCACAGTTCAACAGTGAAAAGGGACTCCTTTCAAACAGTGTTGCGTTCCGAACATTGTTTAAGCGACATACACCGGTATTGCGGTATTTTTAAAATTCATATCATAACAAAAATAAACACCGGTATTCGGTATGAACCGATATACCGCCCAGCACTACCTGCATCTTGAAAAAAGCCTAATATTACCTAATTTGATAATGCTGAGTTAAATTTAATTGCTGAGTTCAATTTAATGGGATAATATAAGATGTTCACCTTACAAATGGTTGTTGAAAGTGAAAATGCTATGAAATGCATTGTATTTCATGAAAAAGTGTGACGAGCAAGAGCAATATTTTTGGAATCGGCACTCCAAAATTAGTAGGAAACAAGTATTGGTTTTCATTCAGCAAATTTGATGCAGGCCGATGTTATTTATGTTTATGTTTATGAATATTATGCAAAATTATTACAATATTGGCTGGATAGGTAATTGATTATTTAATGCTCTTGGTAGACAATAATTGATCTCACAAACGATGCTTATTATAACTGCAAGTGAACACATATTTAATTGGATAATATGTAGTAGTAGTAGTTTATGTTGTATTTTATTTTACCTTGCATACTTTTGTTCTTAGTTTTCAAGAGTGAGGGCAAGTCATGCAACCTGTCCAACTGCGTACATTATATGGTTATGTGCAGTTTATTATTTGGATTTAACATTGTTTTCGAGTTGAGTAGTAACATGTAAAGTGTATTAATAGTTGTGAATCAAGTGTTCGCTGAAGAGTTTGTCTTTAGATGTTTCTTGAAACAGGCAGATATGTCCACTTTTAAAAACTGTTCTTGTTAATGTGTTTTTCCCAACAGATGTGTTTTATAGAGCAGAAAATGGATTTAATTTGATTTAAAAAACAGCATCTTTCAGTGTATCTCTGTCTTTTTCCTCTCTCTCTATTTGCTATTGCAGCTTTACTGCCTCCTCAAGCACACAGTCATGTGACATGTTTCCAAGGTAACATCGCCTTGTGTAGCGGAGGAGGGCTACTCAACTGTCTGTCGTTGATACACACTTCCAGCATATTTACACCACTCAGCCTCCTCACCACACAGATACACACTTACACACACTTTTTAAGCAGTTGCTGTGCAATCAACAGCAAACAAAAGTGTGTGTGTGTGTGTGTGTGCGCGCGATAGTGAGTGCATGTATTTTATTTCTTATGCATGACACAGGGATGTGCTCCACAGCTCCTGTTGCTCAGCAACTGTCCCAAATTAGGGCCACAGTTAAAAGTGAACAAATAGATTATGCCTACACAGGAAGACTGTGAATTTGGCTTAGACGTACGTGACACCTTATGTACATGTAAATGTATGTGTTTGGTATGTGCAAGAGTGATTCTGGTGCCTTAGGCAAGATGTGATATGCAAATGCCCTAAAAAGTACAAGTACCTTTGTTGATGATATTTTGTGACAGTACTATGTACATATATTTGCTAATAAATAAAATAAAACAAATATATTTTATATAGTACTATATATCATTTTATATTTTATTTATAATTTTTTATTTTAAATTATTTTATATAATATTTTACCAGCTAAATGAAACAAATGGATTGTGTGTGTGTATGTGTGTGTGTGAATATGTATATGTATATGTATGTAATCAAATAATTTAATTAAAAATCTAAATTTAATCTTTAATCAAAACTGCCTGAATGCCGTTTCAGTGGATGTTTTTGTATTATCATATTACATTTCTGACCGTTTTACATCATTTCATTTATTTACTAGAAAAAATCACAGAATACCCGTACTGTCCCTGAGAAAAAGTAACTGAATTGGTGTTGAAATCAAGAAAGGGAAAAAAAATCTTGTTTGACAATTAGATTTAGGAGACCATTACAGGCAGTCTATACTGCAACCGGTCCTGTTGAATTTAAATGGACATATACTACAAAGTTTTACATGTTTACAATACCCTAGTTAAAGAAACAACTGAAGAAAAATTGAGCTACATTACTTTGGAAAGGGTTACAAAGTCCATTTCTTGGCCTCTGTTGAACCACAGTGCAAGCCATTATCTTTGAATAGAGTATTCCCAGAAGTGATTGACCAGACTAAATTTCTCCAAGAACACAGCAGCTCCTCATCCGGGAAGTCCCAAAAGATCCCAGAACAACTGCAGGCATTTTAAGCATTAGCTTAGGTTGGTGTTCAGGACTCAAATCATCATTTCAATGGCTGAAAAGAAACTAAAGTAAAGTTTTAGAATGGCCTAGTTAAAGTTCTGAGTTGAATCCTATAGAGAAAAAGGGGGACTTAAAAAAAACAGTTCATGCTCAAAGACCTAGTTTGTCATGGAGTTTTCCAAAGAAGAATGAGTTCCTCAACAGAGACAAGCAAAGCTCTGATCAAACTGGTGCTGGTGTTTAGTTGCAGTTATTGATGACCAAGCAGATTTTACATTTAATATTAGGCCATTTACTTTTACAGTGGTGATATGAGTATATGTTAACTATTTTTCCTTTTCAAAGAACATAATAATCATTAAAATGCATTATCGTTTTTATTAAAGTTCTTTTTGTGCAACAGTAAATTGAATTTGTTTTGAAAAACCACATCCATTTAGAACTCTAAAAAAATCACAAAGGGGGAACACACCTCACGGCGCTTAATGTTAATGTTTTTGATGAATCATAAGACACATTTTCATTTTAGTTTGTCTAAATATCATTAACAACCCTACAGCATAAGCATTTTAAAATAAGGCACTTATACGTGTAAGGGCTTAGCATAGACTTCTTTTGTTTTTTAAAGGGGTCATATTTATTGATTTCTTAAAACTGTGTTTTGGTGGTGTTTTTGCTATTTTATTTTATATTTTATTTTATTTTATAGTATTATTTTTAGCGTTTCCCCTGCTTTTCACGGAACAGACCTGCAACCCATTTTTGGGTTTGAACCACTCCTCTGCATATGCACCTCCATGCACATACTTGCTTCCTTGTGCTCTGGTCTCCAGTGAGAGCTATAATCTGCTGTTCCCTGAAATCAGCGGAGAAATACTGTGCTTTTAACATCCACCTCACTAATAACCTCTAATGGGGGCTACATGTCTCTCTCTCTCTCTCTGGCTCCTTCTCTGTTCCTCACAAGTACTACAGAATAATTCACTCTAGTATCCAGCATGCTCTGGGGCAGAACCACAAAGCTGTGTGTGTATGTGTGTGTGTTTATTATAAAGGTTGATGTGTCCTGTTATGACTCACCTCATATATTGATGCTCCCATTACAGCCAATATGCCCTCAACATCGATCAGACAAACAGCCAAGTTACACACACACACACACACACACACACATTCTCACAGATGCACATGTATACACACACACACACATTAGTCTCACAGCATCACCAAGACAGAACACAGGCATAGGGAGCCTTGACAGACTCTCTCATTTGAAGACATGGAGATACCAGTTACTTACAATTTATGTTTCCTTCACTTCTTCTGTTCTCTTGAACTTTATGTTTTAGGCCCAAAAGGAAATTGAAATGAGAATTACTATAGAATAGTTAGAATAGTTTATATCCCCTGCTAACAGAGAACATCTTCATAACTTTGGCTAATGTTCTGGAAAGTTATGAACAAACGTTCTTTCAGTAATGTTAATAGAATTTTACTAGCACAAAACCATTAATTTTACATCTTTCATGTAATGTTTTTCTGAAACGTTTTAGTTGGACATTCATCTAACATTTTTTTAGATATTACTACTTGTTTCAGAATGTTCAGAGAACATTCACGTAACATTCCCATAATGTTTACAATCTTCATCCATCAAAACTTTATTAGTGAGACTGGTTATCCAGTCGAGAAACCGTAGTTTGCATCTCGTCTGGCCATACAGCGGTGGGATGTGTTGACAATCCGTTCAGTACAGACTTCACACAAGCGCGTGACATGTGAGGGCTCGCGTTCTTCAGAGACAATCACAGAATATGACAGAGCTCGTGTTTTAAAGCGAAATACACTGGAATGAATAATTCACTGAAAATGCAATGCGAGTCTCTGTTCT
>NW_015657961.1:813892-877626 GCF_001515625.1 Sinocyclocheilus rhinocerous | reverse complement strand
TAAAAGCCAAACACACTGGAATGAATAATTCACTGAAAACGCAACGCGAGTCTCTGTTCTCTCTGCAATCTCTGATGTAATCAGCCTGGTTTCCTTTATATTAGCGCTGTTTTGGATGGATTGTTTGAATGCATTTGCTTACTGGATCATTGGACCGAAAACTTTCCTGGAGTTTAGCGGCTTAAAATGATCTAATCGCAAGCAGAGAAGCAAAATTGCGTTAAAGGGTTAGAATAGAAATTGTGCTTCAGTAATTTTGCGTTAATTGCGTTAAATTATTTATATAGATTATACATTATACAGATAAAATTCAGAAATAATGTTTTCATAATGATATGATCAGTAAGTAATGGTTACTTATGTTTTTTACATTACTTTAACTCATTAAAATGTTAAGCAATGACATTCAACTTGATTTTGTAAGTCAGTTTAATGTAATTTAACGTTGTACAACCAAGCTGACTATACTTAAAAATTTAAGGCAGCAACAAAGTTGAAATAGGTGGAAATTTATTACAGTGTAGGAATGTTAGCAAAATGTTCTTTTGTTAGCCATAATCTAAATTTAAATCTACTAAATGTTTGTATTTGTATCTGTATTCAGTAATATGTGAATGTGTGCATGGTTCAAACCTGACAGACTCCATCAAAATAAAATTATGCAATGAATGAATTTTTAAATGTGAATCATTTAATAGTTTTATAAGCCTCTATGGTAACGTTAAACAATAGTGGATTAATTAGAAGTAGTAGTAATAGCACTGACCATGTTTACCCCATGCCGATGGTCTTATTTGGCGGTTAAAAACTGCACACTGCATAGTTGGCTCCATTCAATGGACTATAAAATGATGCCAGATTTTACTGTGTCCATTTACCAACTGAATCACTATTGATTGGTGTGGATTGCTCTCACCAACCTCTATATTCAACAAACATCTCTAACAATTCTGTTGTTCTTTGTAAACAGCACTGAAGGGGTCATTTTACGAACAATCTAATTTTCCTTGATACTGTTGGATAAAAGAGTCTGATATACTGTGAAAACATACTGGAAATTTTAAAACGTCCTCGACAATCCAAAAAGAGCTTTTATTAAAACTAAGCTGCACAAACGACTCGTTATAAATGTCCACAACTTTCTGATGTCAGACAAATTAACGCATCAACACGTGACTGTCAATGGTTATACATAAACAACACCTATTGACTGATCAGACACTTGTTGTTGCTGGAAAACAGTCTGATTTAATTTTGAATTAAGACACCACCATCAATTACGCATAATTTTATTTTATTTTGGGGAATTCTTTAATTAAAACTAAGCTGCAACATATGAATGTCCACAACTTTGTAACTTCAGACAAATGAATACATCAACACATGACGATCAACAGTTACACATTAGTGATGCCTATTGGGTGATCACACACATGTATCTTGTTGCTGGAATGCAGTCATCTGATTTGATAATGAAATAAGACACCACCATAATTTTTTCTGGCTTTGATATTATAGACTTCACAAACATTTGATTATGTAATATTAGATGTGTTGCTCACCTCACACCTGTCATGAATCCGATCCCTGTTGTTCCTCCCACTTGCTATCAGAGGGCTCCATCACTTTTTCCTCCCGGACTCCATTTCCCATAATCCCCTGTCTAGGAACGAATTACCCTCTCACCTGTTTCCTATGACCCGGACTATTTAAGCAGCACCTTCACCCATGCTCAGTGCAAAGTCTTGTTTTGCTCTTGCTACATTACTCAATGTTTACCCTTGTGGTTTTGATCTGGACTGTTTCCCTGGTTTTTGATTGTTTCCTGCCTGCCCTGACTGTCGCCTGTTATGTGGTTTACTCTTTTGCCTTGCCTCTGCTATTGTTGTTTTGCTGGTGTTTGACCCTAGTGGTGGTCTGCCCAAGGCTTCGTGAAACACTGAAACAGTCGAAGCAAATGTGCCGAGGCTTCGAAACAATTCGAAACCCGTATCTACGGTCATTTTCAATTATTGCTCTGAAACAGTATTGACAACGAATCAGTTAAGCGAATTGAAGAATTATAATGTATATGTTGTGTTCATCAATCCACCAAGTGCGTTGGGGGAGTGGTTAGTGTGCTCGACTGGCATGTTGTCAGAGCCTGTCACCTTCGAATCCTGGGTGAACCATGAATATAATTATAATAAACATTTAAAAGTTGTGTTTTTATTGTTCTTTTGTAACATCTCTCTGACAACTGAATGAACTCTTTGTGAATAAATATGTTATTTTGGTCATGAAAAATGAACATTAATAAAAGACATCAAGCCACAACGTCTGACATTTTTTACATAAAGATTTTTATTTAAAAATATAAATTGTTCTGCTGCGTTAACTCCACTTTTATACTTTGTGAGAGTTAGGTTGAGACAGATGTGCGATTGTGTGGTTTGTTCCCGACCCTGTCAATCAAACGCAGATTCGGCAGGTATGCCCGTCTCGAAACACTTGTAAAACGTAGTCACGTGAAATGGGTGTTTCGAATCACACTTCGGAGCAGTGTTTCGAAACATCTGCGCTTCGGGATCTTGACACGTGTTGAAACGTCAGTTTCGTGTCAGCCATCCCTATTTGACCCTGCCTGTTTTTGACTACGCTCTTATCATTAAAGCTGCATTTGGATCTCTACTCCGTTGTCTTGTTCACTGTTACAACACCAAAAACCCCCTGTGAAATTTTAATGGTCACGGAGAGTTGAAAAGGGATGCTAAAATGTTTAACAATATGCTAAAACACACACACACACACACCCACATATATATACACATATAGTTTTATTTTTTGTCTTTTTTTTCTAATTAATACAAAATAATTAACATTTTTAATTGTGTGGATAACTGGACAGTTAATGTAAACACTGTGTATGTGCAGTTATATCAAACACATTTGCTTGGTCAATTTGTGGCCTAGATTGGTTATATATATATATATATTTTCATAATCATAGTTTTTCATAATCAGCTCTACATTCTGGGTTGTAGAGCAGTTTTCTCTCTTAATAGCCCTTTTCATTATTAACATAATCATATTTTAAGAGCAATAGTTGAGAATGAGCATGCTGAGGGTCATGGCATTCCATCGTTCTGTGTTGAGGGAAGCATCGATCATCAAGAGAATACTGCAACACTTTAACCGACACACAGTAAAAGAGAGAGAGAGGTATGACCATTACAGGTTATTAGTGTGCTGATGCTAAAAGCTTTCACTGGAGACCAGATGCTGAGCATGTAGCAGTGTGTATGTGTGTGTGATGAATATGTGTAACCATGGAAACAGCACAGATATAACCTACAAATGCGAAACCATAGTAACTGCCAACAGGTCAACTGACAAATAGAGTGAGGATGATAAGGGAAATATGTGAGTCTGCATGTGTGCTCTGCTGGATTCCACACAGTACAGCTAGATTCCCAGATGTAACAGAACAACACTGCAGAAAACAGCATCGGAGGACAGCGGCTTAATCACTCACGCATTCGCTCAGTCACTTGCATACACAAATCATTGCACACATTTATACTAAATAAACACAATGGTTGTGTTTCTGTGTTTAAGTATTTGGCACTAAATACTTGCTTAAGGTTTATTTCACCCCCCAAAAATGAACATGGTGCATTATAAACATTTAATGGCTCACATAACTCTGTGCACTATACTGTATTCCAGTATTTCTAAAGCTTTAAAGTTGCGTTGTTTTGGAAGTAGCGACCAGTGTTATTTTAGTATCATTAAAGATACTATTATAGTTTTACAAAATATTTTAAATTTTTCTGTATTTTCCATTTTCATTTTAGTTATAGTTTTAGTAATTTGGTTGCGTGTTTTTGCCATTTTTATAAAAAAAAAAAAATTTAAATATAGTTTTTAATAATTTCTATTTCAGTTTTAGTTATTTTAGTACATCAAGTTAAACTAAATAAAAATGAAAAATATATATTTAGCTTTAATTCGGTTAACCTTTATTTTATTTCAAGTAACAAAAATTCATTTTTTATGGTTTTAGCTTTAGTTAACTATAATAACCCTGGTTTGCGAGATCTTTTCTTTCGGATTGTGACATACATCTGAGTGATACAGATTATTGAAAAATAAAAGAATGTAGGTTGGGACTTGGTTCAGTCCACCGGTTGTTGATTGGTTGGAGGCAGATCTGAATGTGAGCTTGCAGTCGACTGTAAGAAAGGGGTGGATTAAACAATTTAAGCAGTCCTGTGTATGTCACCAGAGAGAAGTGTATCATTTCACTGGAAGATTGAGTTAAAAATTACGAGGTCAAAAATCGTTTTGAAAAATGAGACATGCATGGATGAATAATAAGATAAGATCTATAACAATAATTTATTAAATAGATAGGTTGAAATTTTATTTTATGCCGACTTGTTATTTGCTGAATATGGTCTCCTTCACTCTAACTCTATTATGCTACCTTTAAGGTGTGTCTTTTTTATCCTTTGTGGAGCATAAAAATCATATTATGGTTTTCTAAAGACACGGGGGCGAGTAAATGAAGACAGAATTTAAAGTTTATTTTCAGTACTCATAATTAACTACCCAGATAAGCAAGCACAGCATGTGTCATTGTTTGGCTTGAAATTCAGGAAGGAAATTTAATGATCATCCTATACAGTATACAGTAGCACCTGGTTTCTGATTACCTGTAGTAAAAAATTAAGCTTGTAATAGGATTGTTGTGCAAGTGTGTGAGAAGGGAGGACGTTAATACATCCCTCTTTCTCCCTCCTTCTCTCTCTCTCTCTCCCTCCTTCTCTCTCTCTCTCTCTCTCTCTCTCTCTCTTTCCCAATACAGTGCAGTGTATTCAGCAGCCCCCTCTGCTGGTAAAATGATAACATGATCGTTTATATCTAAGGGTAGCAGGTCTTTCTGGAAAAGAAAAATATATATATATATTTTATCATGACTCAGCTGAGGTATCCATAGCAACTAAAAAGATCTTCATCCCAGTTTTTTCCAACTGATATGTTTATATATAAAATGAAAATTTGCAGTCTGGTCAAAGGCAGTGTTATTTTAGTATCAATTATATACTGTTATATTTTTGTTAATATTTTGAATAAAATTTTCATATTTTCTGTTTTCGCTTTAATTTATTTAAAGTTTTAGTTTTGATTTGTTGTGTGTTCATTTTTAATATGTCTATATTTTTTATTTATTAGTTTTAGTTTATTTAGTTTAAATTATTTTAGTACTTCAACCTAAACTAAACAAAAATGAGAAATGTTTCTTTGGAAAAATTTGAAATAAAATACGTTTACCATTTTTATATTTTATTTTATTTCAGTTCATTTTTATTTCAATTTTTTTTTTAAATGGTTTTAATTTTAGTTAACAACAGTAACCCCGGTTAAAGGTCCTGCTCACTGTCTGTTTCTGAATCTCTAGGTTTCTGATTGTTTTGGGATGTCTGATTCTGTCAATTTTAACAACGTTCAAAGAGCACGAGGAAGATTCGGCTCACTGGCTGGTGATTCTGGTGAGTTTGTTTCTTCTGTTCGTAGCCAATTCAATGTTTGTGTGTGAGATTGAATGGTTGAGAGGAAAATGACTGGATGTTTCTCTCACCTGTAGGAGACATTTACAATCTTTATTTTTGGAGGCGAGTTTGCATTGAGGATATGGGCCGCCGGCTGCTGCTGTCGATATAAGGGCTGGAGAGGACGGCTCAAATTCGCCCGCAAACCGCTGTGTGTCCTGGGTGAGTTGAACACACTGACCCAAACAAACACACTGTCACATTGAAACATGCACATACAGTATGCACACACACTGGGAGTTTTTTGAAAGAAAATAATTTCATTCAGCAAGGACACACTAAATTGATCAAAAATGACAGTAAAGACATTTATAATGTTACAAAAGAGTTCTATTTTAAAAAATAAGCTGTTCTTTTAAACGTTCTATTCATCAAAGAATCCTGAAAAAAGTGTATTATGGTTTCCCCTGTTTTCAACATTGATAGAAAAAAAAAATTTCTGAGCACCAAATCAGCATATTAATGATTTCTGAAGGATCTTGTGACACCGAAGACTGAAGTAATGGCTGCTGAAAATTCAGCTTTGCCATCACAGGAATAAATAAAACATTTTTATATATTCAAATAGAAAATAGTTATTTTAAATTGTAATAATATCACAATAATTTTGTTTTACTCTATTTTTAATCAAATAAATGCAGACTTGGTGAGCAGAAGAGACTTGTATATCCCCCCTGTGCACTATGGGTACTCTCTATGTTGTCAGATATCTTTGTACTGATTGCTTCGGTGCCGGTGGTTGCCGTACGAAACCAGGGAAATGTGTTGGCCACGTCGCTGCGCAGTCTGCGCTTCCTGCAGATCCTTCGAATGCTACGAATGGACCGCCGCGGAGGCACCTGGAAACTGCTGGGATCTGCAATATACACACACAGCAAGGTATCCACACACATGATGTGATGTACGCCAACAGGCCATTCCCTCTTGATCAACATCTAAAGCATATCTTGCTTGTTTAAATCATGTCAAGCATGCACAAATAAACCTATGGGGTCGGCAGTATGCACACAATCCAATGTACACACACACTCATCCCTCAAAAATGCTATGGTCTGCGATACACAGACATGCAAAGTACATACGCAAGCACAAACAATCAAATATCAGTGTCTGGTGAAGTTTGATCTCAGTACTGCTGTGTGTGTGTTTCCCGGCTGGTGTGTGCGGTCAGGAGCTGATCACAGCGTGGTACATCGGCTTCCTGTCATTGATCCTGGCTTCCTTCCTAGTGTACCTGGTTGAGAAGGATGAAGTTACCATGGAGCTAACAGATATGGAGGGCTCCTCCCCAACACCAGCCCCGCAGGACTTTGATACCTATGCAGACGCCCTCTGGTGGGGACTGGTGAGAACGACGCACGGCTATCACATGCATTCAGAACTTTTTTTTTAATTGAATTGTGAATTAGTATCAAACCTGCATTACTTCTGGGTTATGCATGGGATTTTTTAAAATCTTTTTTTAAGAGTGAATGTATGTAAACATATGTGTATATATTTAGTACAATATATATTTGTATATACAGTATATAGTAAAATAAAAAAATAATAATAAAAAAGCAAAAACAAAAGCTCACTTCTTTTAATGCACCTGTTTTTAGTTTCATTTTAGCTCCATTTTTGAGATGCTCATCTTTTAAATTCATACAGTGCCAAGGCTTTAATGGCTACTTTAAAGTTTGTACCAAGCCGACATTATTATGCAATGGATTTTTTCCCCCTTTTTTTTTAAGCGAATATATGATGATTGATTTGATTGAGAAAAAAAAATCAGCCCTACAATTATAATTAAGATAAATTTAGTAAAAAAAAAAAACATGTTCACTCCTCACTTTTTTATGCACCGGTTTAGTGATTTTAGCTTCATTTTAACTCCATTTAAGCTGCTCTTTTTTCAAATTCATACATTGCTACTTTAGAGTTTGTACCAAACCTGCATTCTATTACTGGGTTGTGTTATGTTACTTTTTTCAATCTTTTATGAGTGAATGTATGAAAACTCTGCTGAAAAGATCAGATCCACAAATATGCAAAAATACATTTGTATTAAAAAAATTTTTATTTATATTAAAAAATGCTTTATGCACCTGTTTAGTGATTTTTTGCATTTTTGAGCTGCTATGGTAAGAATCCATAAAAGCTTTCCTCCATGTTGAAAAGCGAAAGTCAATTTAATAGGAAAGAAAATCTGAACCATTGCGTGTCACAAGTTCAAAAGTGATTTTTTAAAATGGAACGCAATTCCTTTTACAGCAGCTCCATTAACACTACCATTCGTGACAGTTTTACATCAGTTCCATTAGTACTCCTGATTGTGATGGTTTTATAGCAGCCCCATTTATACCACCTTTCGTAACATTACCAGCAGCTCCATTAATACTACCTTTTTAATAGTTTTACAGCTCAAGTACTTTGATAGGCTCTTAGCCGTGCTAATCACACTGATGACATATGATTTCACTTCTGTTTCAGATCACCTTGACAACCATCGGTTACGGTGACAAGACCCCAAAAACGTGGGCAGGGCGTCTTTTAGCCGGGACCTTCGCTCTTATCGGTGTGTCATTTTTTGCTCTTCCAGCCGTGAGTACAGCTCCTTTTTTTCCCCTAAATGTACATTGTTACAAATGACAGTATAACCGCTAGACTATCCACCTTATTTTTAACGTAAGTGCAGATGTGGCCATTTGTAACTTACGGTGTCATCTGTTTCCAGTCATTTTTCTAGCTGTACAAAAACAGTCTGTTATGTTGCTTGCTATTGCAAACTGGCAACTGTTATCATTATTTGATTATATTTTTCTAATCATAAACACAGTTTTGTAGAGCAAATAGTTTTAGCTTTTACTACACATTGTTATTCTTCTGGTTATTTAGCTATAGCGCTAATGATTAAGAAGTCTTGCACATTCACATCCCTCTATGTTGAGAGGGATGTTGTGAAATAAGGTGGTTAATACAGCGGTATCTGCTTTTCCTCTTAAAGGGATAGTTCACCCAAAAATGAAAATTACCCCATGAATTACTCACCCTCAAGCCATCCTAGGGGTATATGACTTTCTTCTTTTAAACAAATACAATCAGAGTTATATTCAAAAATGTCCTTATGACAGTTAGCGAAAGCTAGAGATTATGGTATATGAAGTTTTAAATATGGATATTTTTCTTACACAAACTTCACTTCAGAAGGCCTTTATTAACCCCCCGGAGCCGTGTGGAGTACTTTTTATGATGGATGAACGCACTTTTTGGGCTTTAAAATCTTGACCACCATTCACTGCCAGTATAAAGCATGGAAGAGCCAGGACATTTTTTAATAGAACTCTGACTGTAGTCATATACACCTAGGATGGCTTGAGGGTGGTAATTTTCATTTTTGGGTGAACTATCCCTTTAATGATTTCAGTTCCTTTACAATTCCAATGATTTTGAGAGTAACTCAGCCTAAAACAATTTTGGAAAAGGTGTGTTTATATAGACTTTTTAATAACTTTTATTTTAGAGGCAGCATAAATGTAATATATTAATTGGCCCATGACTATATATTAAACAACAATACTAAATAAATCACGTGGTTACATTTATTCATTCATTTTATATAAAATATTACTGACAAAAGTCATTGAATGTATATTTAACTACACATTGTCATATGAACAGCAATCAGTAACTGATATCAGTCTTACAAGACAAAGTGCAACACAAAAGAATCGAGTCTGTGGTTGATTCACTTACATGAACTGACTCTTAAGAGAGATTTTTGTTTGGGCCGTAGGAGCGGAACATCATTCAGTTTGGGAATTTTAAAAATGGAAATGGTATGATAGTATGCTATTTTTAAAATAGCCTACCAGTTTATGCTAAAGTCTGGTTATGTTTGTAGGGTATTCTTGGGTCTGGGTTGGCCCTGAAGGTTCAGGAACAGCACAGGCAGAAACACTTTGAGAAACGCAGAAATCCTGCAGCTTCATTAATACAGGTAACCAGAAACATCATAAACTTAAATCAGCAGTAAATCCACCCCTTTAAGCTCATTTCACAACAGCACATTTGCTTAATGTTCAATACTGAATATTGATTTCAGGCTGCATGGAGATACTACTCCACCAACCCCGTCAGAGATGATCTCATCGCCACATGGAGATTCTATGAGACTGTGATCTCTCTGCCATGCTTCAGGTACCATACACATACATCACTCACAAAACAAATATCATTTGAATATTTTAGCATTTATATATTATTTTAGTTACTTGCCTTTATGTTTGTCACCATCATGATTTCATATTATGCCTGGGTTGTTTTATGATTTCACTGATTTCACTTGTGTTATTCTCATGATTTCTGTCTGTGCATCTCTTTTTAATGTTGATTGTCTGCATGCAGTCACAGCATCATCTAGAGGTCTGCTAGAGGTTACAGTGAGGTACTCATACTTGTGCGTGGACAATTTACTTTTCCATCATAATGACAAATAAACTCTTTGGTTGGAGCTTGAATAGCAGATATAAGTGTATCAATATAAGAAAAAACATTTGTAGTAAGTAAGCAAGCCCTATTTGAGCATATTTAAATCTTCTCATAATGTGACATTAACTAAATAAATCAGTGAAAAATGTGGTGCTGCAATTTGGACCTTCAACCCCTTGATCCCCATTGAAGTCCACTATATGGAGAAAAATCCTGGAATGTTTTCCTCAAAAACCCTAGTTTCTTTTCGACTGAAGAAAGAAAGACATGAACATCTTGGATGACATGGGGGTGAGGAAATTATCCGGAAATGTTTATTCTGGAAGTGAACTAATCCTTTAACGATAACCAGTCAAACCTTGACAAGGCAACACTGGCTCAACTAATGGCATGAGTTTGGGAGCAGGACTCAGTTATTACTATTACTTTAAAACTAAAACTTTTTAAAAACATTTATATTATGTGAAATAAAGCAGAAATAAAATGAAATA
Organism: Sinocyclocheilus rhinocerous; assembly: GCF_001515625.1. Lineage (NCBI taxonomy): Eukaryota > Metazoa > Chordata > Actinopteri > Cypriniformes > Cyprinidae > Sinocyclocheilus > Sinocyclocheilus rhinocerous. Next base: position 867,071 of record NW_015657961.1, on the reverse strand, counting down.
GAAATATTAGATGAAAAACATTAAATGGAGAATAGGAATGTTTCTTTGGCAACTAACTGAAATAAGCTGAAACACTAAAGTTACTAACTGGAAATAAATAAAAAACTAAAACTGAAATATATCTAAATTAAACATAAATTGTAATATTTACAAACAAACAAATATGACAAAAAAATTCAAATAAAATTACATTGAAAACTGAAAATATAAAAATAAATGCTAATTCTTTAAATCTTTTAAAAATCCCTTTTAATTTAGCAATTATTCATACTGCTTCCTTAATGACACTTGCCATTGTGATTTCAGTTACTTATAACTAATAAACAAACTATATCTAGCACTATTCTATTGACGTTTCATTATTTTTTGGTACATGAAATCTCATATTCAATAATATAATAATATAATTTCATAATTATTTACAAATATTACCACAGTTAAATTAATATTTTTTTTGTATAAGTGAATATTCTAATACACACTAGTGGTCATTTGGTGCAAATGAAGAGAATTTTGTCGTTGTTGTCATAAATGTAATCTGGTCAAACAAAATGTGTGTGTTGTTTCTGTCACCTGCAGGAAGGAGCCTCTTGAGGTTATGGCTAGGTAAGTCTCTCTCTCGCTCTCTCATTCCCTCTGTTTTGTGAGTGTGAGATGAATGATTCTGTGAAATGTGTTTCCTTAAATAACTCCTAATAACCACCCCCTCCATTAATTCAGTGCCAAAGGCGTAATGACCAGCAGTGCGTTTCTGTGTGTGAGAGATCGTGAGAGCTCGTTTCTCAGTTGGGGGACATGTGGACAGTAGTTCTATATGTGATATTACAGAGTCCATTAGAAAAGAGTGAATTATGGATCACTGATAGATGATAGTGTCAAAGCATAGCGAGGGAGAGGGAACATGAGTGTGTGTGGGAGAATTTGGATGTGTGACGTCTGTGTCATTGTAAGGAAAATGATGGGAACTGTTATTAGCGATCTAAGCATGATGAGCCTTAACAAACATGGACTACGTATATAATAATCATGAGTATCAGTTGTCCTTGACCTGGACACTGGCCTGACAGTCCATTTGTTAAAAGAGGAAAGATTTACAGATAGAAACAGCAGGGAGAGTTGGATTGAGTGCTGTGCTTGTTTGTACCACCTGACCCGAGACCTGTAATCCATGTTCAGTCCAGATCAGAGATCAGATTACACATTGATACTGCTAATACATTAGTGCAAAACACGCACCTACGCAAATATCCACATAAACAAAGGCGAGTGGGCTGGGAAACTTGTAGCCTGACATTATCACTACCGGTGACCTACAAAATGGAGAAACCAAACCCACACACGCACATTTAATTTTTTCTGCTGAACTGATTCCTCATTTTCTTGATGCTTGGTTTAGCTAACTGTTCAATAAATGTCTAAATATAAAAACAATAAATAGAGAGCCCACATTTCTATTGCATTGTCCACATAGTCCAGTATAGTCCAATTCAGGAACAAATGACTCTTATGAACTGATTCTTTTGAGTGAATCAGTCAAAACTCAAAATGATTGACAGATCAGATCTACATCAGTTAAATTATTGACTGGTTGTTCATATGACAAAATGTGGTTAAAGATAAACATTCAAAACAGAGTTTTGTTGTAATAAATGGTACTCTTTTGTTAAAAAATAATAAGGGGAAAAAAGTTAAAAGGACAAGATGGGTAAAAAATTATTTTAAAAAATTTTTGCGTTCGCTCACAAAACTTGTGTTCTCTTGCAAAGGTATTGCATTCCTTAAGAAACGTTGTATTCACTCACAAAATGTTTGCACTCTCCCGTGAATGTATAGCATTTCCCTGAGCACTGTTTTTCCTCCCACCTCATTATTTCTATTACAAAAGTTTTGCGAGCGCATGCAAAGTTTCTCAGGGGAATGCAAAAAATTTGCCAAATGAATGCTAACTTTAATGGGGAACACAAAGGTTTTGCAAGTGAACACAAAGTTTCTCGGGAGAATGCAAAATATTTGCAAACAAACGCAGACTTATCAAAGGAATGCAAACAAACATTTTCTCAGGGAACACAAAAGTTTACGAGAAAACGCAAAAGCTTTGGAATATAATTTTTCCTCTCATCTCATTTTTTACATCACCATGTCCCTTTTGTGGCTCCGTACCAAAAAAATTATTGTTTTGTTTAGCATTTTTGTTTAGTTAAGACTATGGAAGGGGAGTGCTGCTTTTTCAAAAATAATCAGTACAAAAAAAAATAGATAATGGATTGTTAAGTTGAATCCTTTAAGTCAAACCCATTACACAAACCCCTCTGCAGTTTTACATTTTTATTAAAACAATATCTAGTATGTAGGCAATTTTAGATCTTTCCATCCATTTAAAGACATTTTGTTCCCACAAGTAAGCAAAACCTGACCTACTGGTACAAATAAGCACACACACACACACACACACCTATACAAACAAAGCCAAATAGCTGGGAAACCTGCAGCCTGACATTTTCAATGACCTACTAAAACAAGTCCAAAATGGAGAAACTAGACCATACACACACTAAGTAGCTGATGATATTTTGCCACATTCATTTGTTCATGTGAAATCTATGCATTGATTCTCTTCCTATCTGTTCTCATGTTTTTCACTGCTTTCCTGTATTTCCGATGAATTAACAACACCACACACACACACACACACACATAAACACGCACAGTCACTTTTCACTCATTAAAACCCTCTCAGACAGTTTAAATCGACAGTAAACAGATTGTGTTTTGTGTGTGTGTGGGAAAGTGATGTATCAGTAACTGGTTCGTAATAAGCTGTAATTGTGGAGCATTTCAAGATGTTTCAGCCCCTCTCACCACTTCAATCTTCTTCTTTTCACTGTACTCAAGAGATATGTGTGTGCCGCAGCGCATAGCCTGTATGTGTGTGTGTGTGTGTGTCCATCCATGGGGACCCTTCACAGTAGAATGCCCTGCGTTGTTTCTTTGAATGGGTTTAGTTTCTCCTGCAGGAAGAGTGTGTGAGTTTGTGCAGGACCGCATTAAGACTAAACAGATTCCCCAGGGTTTTTGTGCACCTTTGCATAGACCTACTGCCTACATACTCTTATATTAAACTAAAATAGTAAAGTTAGTTAAGATGAACTTTCATGTTGCCTCGAACAGCCTGGCTTGAAAGTTAAAATTAGTTTTAAATACAGGTCAGAAAGAAAGTCATATATAGTCTCTCATTAAGTGTGCATTTATTTGATCAAAAATGCTGTAAAACAGTAATATTGTTAAATATTATTACAATTTAAAATAACAGTTTTCTATTTGAATATATTTGAAAATGTAATTTATTTCTGTGATGGCAAATCCGCATAATTACTCCAGTCTTCAGTGTCACATGATCTTTCAGAAATCATTCTAATATGCTGATTATATTATAATATTAATAATATTTCATTTTATTATCAATTTATTATATTAATATATATATTATAATAAATAAATAATATTATATTAATAAATTTATTATAATATTAATATATATATTATATGATTTATTATTTTATGATCATTCATTATATTATTAAATGGCCAGCAGTGGGAGATGGAGAGCAAAATTTGACATCCAAAATAATTGTAAGTCTCAACCTGCCATCCATTTCCTGCCTGTTGCTGGGCAATGGCGCCTGAAAAGTTGCCCTGTCTAAAATCAGCCATAAACCAGAATAAAGACAAAATTGGATTTAGAAAAAAAGAAGAAACAGGACACAAAACACCACAGGCAAATGTTATCTGATGTTCCGTGCAGTCTATTATCAGAGTTGAAAACAATTGTGCTGCTTAATATTTTTTGTTCAAAATGTGATACATTTTTATAATGAGCATTTATTTGAAATAGAAATCTTTTGTGAAATTATAAATGTCTTTACTGTTACTTTTGATCAATTTAATGCAGGCTTACTAAATGAAAGTACTAATTTTATTAAAAATAATTTTTTATTTCAGAAAAAATCTTACTGACCAGTAGTGTATTCTCATATATGTTGTCAATGCAAATATATTTATTTTGTGATTTTATTAACTTGTGACATGTTAACATGTAACCTGTACTATCCCGGACAGCACACGTACGTCTGGCCGACGTCGGCCAAAGAGCGGAACGTCAGCCTCCCTAGCTATAACATCTAAGAAGTATTGGCCAAGCATAGGCAGATATCTTCAGTCAGTGATCTATTTTCCCAGCTCATCAAACGTCGGCTCTGAGTCGGCTCACTACTGGAGGCCGATGTTGCGCTTATCTGTTTGCGCGTGCCCAGTTATTCATCTCTTAGCAACCCACCAGAGAGAAGGTGGCTCACTCACATCTGTGTGACATCTGTGGTTTTCAGATAAGTTTTCGCTTGAGCAATATTAGAAAAAAATACTATTTTGTTAATTTTGTGACACTTAAAAGTTACTAGTAAGCAGAGGCGGACAGTAACTAAGTACATTTACTTGAGTATTGTACTTAAGTACACTTTTTGAATATCTGTACTTTACTTGAGTATTACTTTTTCTGGGAACTTATGACTTTAACTTCACTACATTTGAAAATATACTACAAGGTAGTCAGTGTATTCAGCAGGTGTAATGTATTGTACGTTGCTTCAGAAGTATTGCAAGTATTACGTACAACAATAAAAAATATGTGCATTGACATAAAAAAGGAAATTTACTTTTGGTACTTAAGTACTTTTAAAAGCAAGTACTTCTGTACTTTTACTCAAGTAAAAATCTGTCTTTACAACTTTTACTTGTAATGGAGTAATATTTGACCAGCAGTATCTGTACTTTCACTCAAGTAATGGAGTTGAGTACTTTGTCTGCCTCTGCTAGTAAGGCACATTACCAACTAACTTGCTTAGATAATGGTCACGGTAGCTATTTTTAAAATTACTGTTAAGGTCTTATGTGTTTCCAGCAATTTCTCAAAGGGGAAATGGCTAGATGCTGAGCAGCGGAATGCTTCAGCCCAGTTTGTTTTTAGTTCAGGAGTGTTCATGTCTAATGTTCATAGTGCCCGGTCATTAAATTGGTAAAACACAAATTGTGACGGTTCACTGAGGGCTTTCAGTGCAGCATATAACCGCTCTACAGCAAACGATGCAGACGTCAAAAGACTGACGCCCTTGATCTGTTTAAAGGAAACAGTTAAAACGATAAAAGTTATGGCAGTGAAGTGGCATATATGATTCTTAAAGCGAAGTCCTAACTGCTTTTTCGCCATGTTCTCTTTCGAACGGTCTCTCCCGTTGCATTTACATGCTTATGGGGGAAACTCCTGTTTACTCTGATACTGAAGCCTGATTTGTTCACATTAGTGTAGCTGCACTAACCAATGACGCTTCAACTTGCCAAAAGGGGAGGAGCCGAGCCCTGATCGCGATTTCATCAGAATTTTTCTCCTACGACGAAGATCATCTCCTCGCTGACTCTGCAAGCAAGAAGCCAAAGAAGGAAGAAGCTCAGCTCAGCCTGCTGCTCACCACCATAGAAGGAGTCCCCGGCAGCGGAAGAAGCCAGAAGCCTTACCCAGTGGCCATTCGGCACTAAGAGCAAATTTCCTGCGACGTTGTTGCAAATGTCATGCCGCGAGTGTGGCTAGTGCAGACGGGCACAGTGAGTGCTTTGCCTGTCTGGGCAGCGCCCACGCAGAGGTTGCGCTCACTGAGACAGCATGCTCTCACTGCGAGAGCATGAGTCTCACCTTTCTCGTGTATGTGGCAGCCATCACTGTGAATCATTCTCTCGTGGCTGGCTAATCAGTCGGTAGAAACAACTTAACAGTTGTTAAGTTTCTGAGGGGAGGTCGGAGATTGAATCCACGTCATCCTCATACTGTGCCGACATGGGACTTGTCAATAGTCCTCAGGGCCCTATAGGGCCCTCCTTTTGAGTCGCTCCAGTCGTCTGACTTGCAGCCTCTGACGCTTTAAAGGGGTCATATGATGCGATTTCAATTTTTTTTTGAACCTTAAACCGCATAAACACATTTCATTACACCAAATACACAAAATACTGTTCTTTTTAGCAGCATCATATGACCCCCTTAAGACTGCGCTCCTTTTGGTTTAGACACTCAGAGCAGCTTTTTGTGTGCTTTTTGTGTGATGGTTAAGTGCTAGTCTAATTTCAACATGCAGTTTATAGGAGACGTTTACTAGCCTTGGTCTTTAATTAACATTAACATTATAATTTGTGCACATCCTACATTACAGACTGTCCTGGTTGAAGTGTAGCCTTAATGCAGTTGGTCAAATCTGTGTTGTTTTGAGCAAATGAATTGCATTCCCGCTGAAAAACAAGCGTTCTAGCGCAAAAGTGTTTCCAAATGTTGGAAATGTTGAAGTAGTGTTGCGTGCCTTCTTATCAAATTCACAGACACCTTGGTCCACGCATAATTATTTTTAATTTATGTCCCTGGACGCAAACAGGGACACGTCGTAAATTATTGGGAAACCTGCCACAGCAATGATCAACCTCTCCTTCTTTTTGATTGGGAACTAATGTGGTCCGAACCAAAGTTTACAGGACTGCATTCTCTGGAATTCTCTCAAGCGGAGGACTTTTACATTCCGATTGGTTGCCGCTGAACAGCGTCATAGGTCATTACCATAAAGTTGACCTGACTTCAACTCTCCTCGACACCCATACCATCCAACCGGAGCTCGCCGCTGACACACAATGAAAATGAATGACCTCCGGCCACTTTGACGCTCTCGCCGGCGGCGGTGTGAATGCACGGTTTTAAGTGGAGAGGGTTATGTTATGTAGTCTCTCTCTGCCTAAACGGCTTGGGTCTCACTTATTGGCTCATGCTTACATGAGCCCTCATTAAGAGTGCTCCAGGGCTGGGCTTGCAGAGCAGTTTCGTTCTGCACTTGCTATAGCACAGCGCTATTGGACGCGTTCCCCATAAGCGTGTCAACACAACGGGAGAAACCATTCGAAAGGGAACACTCCGGTTACTAACGTAACCTCGGTTTACTGAGATAAGGGAACAAGCATTTCATATAGCTGCCGTGCTATAAGGCTGCACGCGAATCGATGACTATAGCTTCAGTCAAAAGATTCTGACGAAATGACGCTCAGAGTCGACTTAGATAGAGGTCGGCTCCTCCCCTTTTGGCAGGTTGAAGTGCCATTGGTTCGTGCAGCTACACGAACGTGAACAAATCAGACTTCAGCATCAGAGTAAACAGGAGTTTCCTCCATAAGCATGTCAACACATCGCTCGTTCCCTATCCCAGGGAACTGAGGTTAAGTTAGTAACCTAGACTAAAAGTTAGTTGTTTTTCACTCTGTTACAGGCTGCCAGAAAGAATCTGTCTCTACTGTGGGCTACATTGTTGCTGTTCCTTTTTGAACTACAAAATAAGTTTTAAATTCATGATTTAATGATTATTTAATGTTGAAAAAATTGTAATGTTTTAATTCTAGAAGTTTACTTATGTAAATGCTGCATGACTTTAACGTGTTTTAATGCATGTGCGTTGAACTTTCGAGTCATTCTACACTGGAGCTGGGAGCAGAGTTGCCATGGAAACGGGGCAGCAACACAGTAACTGACAAGCAGTAAAACTCCATCTCTCACTGCTTTCAGGTAAGTTTAGTCCCTAAAATCACACAAATATGAGGTTTTGCTAGCAATTTGTCAACAGGAGATTGAAAGTAGGCTAATTTATTTAACCTAAATACAGTACTGTTAATCGGTGACATCACTTACATGGAGTGAGAAAATTGGCTAAAACATTTTAAAATATATTACAATAGAAAACAGCTATTTTAGATTTTAATAATATTTCATAATATTACTGTTTTTACTCATTTTTGAATTCATGATTTAATGATTATTTAATGAGAATTAAAATTGTAATGTTTTAATTCTAGAAGTTTACTTATGTAAATGCTGCATGACTTTAACGTGTTTTAATGCATGTGCGTTGAACTTTCGAGTCATTCTACACTGGAGCTGGGAGCAGAGTTGCCATGGAAACGGGGCAGCAACAGTAACTGACAAGCAGTAAAACTCCATCTCTCACTGCTTTCAGGTAAATTTAGTCCCTAAAATCACACAAATATGAGTGGTTTTGATAGTTTTGTAAAGGTTTTGCTAGCAATTTGTCAACAGGAGATTGAAAGTAGGCTAATTTATTTAACCTAAATACAGTACTGTTAATCGGTGACATCACTTACATGGAGTGAGAAAATTGGCTAAAACATTTTAAAATATATTACAATAGAAAACAGCTATTTTAGATTTTAATAATATTTCATAATATTACTGTTTTTACTCATTGTTGAGTAAAAACTCAAAAAACTCTGGACTATTGATAATACCGTCCGAGGATATATCAAAGTCCACTAAAGGAAGTAGAGCTTTTTTGTATTTTACTCCTAAACTTTGAAATAGCCTTCCTGATAATGTTCGGGGCTCAGACACACTCTTTTAGTTTAAATTAGAATAAAATACATATTTTTAGCCAAGTATTTACAAAACACATCTCATAACCTTGCACTCCAGTTATATGTGATGAAATAATATTTTGTCTGAAATAATGAACAGCAGCTATGCTAAACTTTCTCCTTTTGTTTTCCTGTTTCTCGGGCTCTTGGGATGCTCATTCCAAGGTTACTAGAGATTACACCAGTTCCAGTTTGGATCCAGCCTCACTTCAGATGATGCCAATACTCACGAAGACTTCAGATGATGGCAACTATAAATGGACATACAAAACTGACAAATATTATCCTTATATTGCCTTTAAGGGTGAGTTTTGTTTTGTTGCAATGACTCTAATATATGTAAATGAACGATATTTACTCTTTCTTTGAGTTATGTGTATCAATAGATCCCCTTTTACTTGTAAACAACACTCCACTAGATGATGCAAAATGAAATGAGATTTGACTAAATAAAAAAAGATCATCATCATAATGACAAAATGCTGTGTTTTGCATCATGCAGCAGAGTTTCGCTGACAAATAAACTGGGTATCTTGGAGAAAGATAAACATTGTTCTTTTACATATATTACCAACATTGTAACAATACAAAGTGGGTTGAAAATCATTGAACTTACCCTTTAATAATGTTGAAGGATAGTGTTTAACTGAACACCCTTTTATTTGTAAGCAACACTCCGCAGGATGACGCAAAATGAAATGACGAGTTTTGACAAAATGACAAAAAAAAAAGCATCAAAATGACTAAATCTGTGTTTTGTGTCATGCAGCAGAATTTTGCTGACAAATAAACTGGGTATCTCTGAGAAAGAATAAACATTGTTCTTTTACATATATTACCAACATTGTAACAATACAAAGTGGGTTGAAAATCATTGAACTTACCCTTTAATAATGTTGAAGGATAGTGTTTAACTGAACACATGACTTGTATTATCTTTGAGCTACTGTCATACAGACATTACTTTGTTGCCAGATGATGTTCTTGCCCAGTGAGTCTCAGTCACCTCTGCCTGTTTAAAGAATATTTTTCAATTGTAACCTTGAAACATGCATTTTCTGTAAACCTGCTTTGAAATGATAAGTATTGTGAAAATCACTATACCTATATGACAATTAACCATGGTTTTACTTCAGTAAAACTGTAGCAACCATGAGTATCCATGCTTTTTTGGTTCAAACCATGGTTTTGATGCCATGGTTCTACTATAGTAATATTGTAGTAATACTAGTGTAAAACTGTGGTAACCTTGACTATAGTAACCATAGTTTCTGAAATCATGGTAAATTTTGTAGTTCTATGGTTTTCCTGCAACAGTCATAGTTAAACCATGGTTATTGTAGTAAAACTATGGTTGATTTTGTTTTTACTATGGTTTTACTACAAATTCTGGTAAAACCATGGTTAAGTCACTTTCGATAAAAGCATCTGATAAATGTAAATGTATTTGTATATTTAATATGTTCACTGAAAATACTAATAAATTTGCAACTGTTATTGATAGTGGTGTATATTGTTTTTGATTTCTTAGTGTGTGGAAGGACATTTTGAGTAGTGTGTGGAATTGATTATGAACCGCGGACCGCAGTTGGAAAAGTGTCGGCTGCCGCGAGTGGTCTGCTAGAATAACGATGAGCAGAATGCCGGTGAACCGCACACACACAGAGCGGCCGGGATTTTACAGGTTTGCTTCGTCCGAACATCGACCGGAAAGCATTTCTGATCAAATGCCGACGTCTCGGCGACATATTCTCAATTAGCAAATGCTCTCTGGGCTACATCCTGTCAACAGAACTTTGTATATCGGGTCGACATCGGCCAGACGTATGTGTGCTTTTAGGGATACAACACTATCATCATCAATTCCTTTTCATTGACTTCTAACAGACGAAGAGACTCAATAAGAATTACAAAATGATAAGGAATATTAACAAAATATGTTCAGAGCTCTGAGATTCAGCTCATCTGTTACTCTGTCTCTTCATCAGTCAGAAGTTGAGTTTGTTGGAACGTGTGCGGCTGTCAACTCCGAGACCATCGACGGTAAGGGCCCGTGTGATGATGCCTGCTGCCAATCCTGAAAGTGTGTCAGGGAACTGCGGGCCAGCAGAGGCGATTGAGGAGAGTCCATCAAAAGAGGGCAAACCGGCAGGGTTCAGTAACAGAGAGAGATTCAGAACTGCTTTCAGAATGAAGGCCTACGCCCTGAGACAGAGCTCAGAGGGTATGACACACTCCCAAACACACACACAAACACACATCATTCACATACTCAAGATGCATTTTTAAAAGCTCAACTTCTTTAAAGTACTAAACTTTTTAACTAGTGCATACTTGTTAGAAAAAACAGTACCAACAGACCTGTAAACACTCTCAAAGACCTGTACAGTTAATATGCATGCACAATATACATAAACACACTCTTAGCTATTTACACACTATAATAATAGATATACTTCCTTAAATACTCAAGTATAGTAAAGTCAAGTCACCTTTATTTGTATAGCGCTTTATACAATACTGGTTGTGTCAAAGCAGCTTTACAGTGTTAAACAGGAAAACAGATTGTCAATAATGCAAGAAATGTAAATTTGCACAATGCAATTAATCTAACCTTGTTTTGTTGCTTCATTGTAGATACAGGTGGTTTGCCTGATCCAACTCCTGAGGAGAAGGTCTTCCCACCGGACATACTGCTGGAGGAGATGATTCCAACTCTCAAATTAGTCATAAGAGCACTGCGGTATACAAAGATTATATCATGTCTATAACCCTTAAAAATGACCTGTGATCTTTTTTCACTTTCTTTTTCTTTCTATTATTATTTTATTTATTTTATGTTTTTTTTTTTTTTTAGTCCTAAACAGTCCCAGTGTACACTGCCGTTCAAACGTTTTGGTTCACTAAGATTTTTTTTTATTTTTATAATTTTGTACAGCAATAAATTGAGCTTTTAATCAGCAATAAATTGATCAAAAGTAGCATTAAATACTTTTACATTTTTACAAAAAAATGTATGTTTCAAATAAATGCTGTTCTTTAGAACTTTATATTCTTCATATAATTCTGAAAAAATATATTAAGCAGCAAATATACTAAACAGCATTAACTGTTAATATGTTAACTCTTTCAACATTGATAATAATAGGAAATGTTTCTTGAGCAGCAAATCAGCATATTAGAATGATTTGTGACATTCATGACACTGCAGACTGGAGTTATGACGGCTGAAAATTCAGCTTTGCCATCACAGGAATAAACTACATTTTAAAATATATTAAAGTTGAAACAGTTATTTTAAATTGTAATATTTCACAATATTACTGTTTTTACTGTATTTTGTTATCAAATATATGCAGCCTTGGTGAGCATTACATTTACATTTCTGCATTTAGCAGACACTTTTATCCGAATTGATGTACAAAAGACATTAAAAAACGTAAAAAAACATTAAATTTTTTTTTTTAATCCTACCGACCCCAAACTTTTGAATGGTATTGTACATACACATACACCATCATTTATATCTTAACAGATCTTTCAGCTGTTCTAAATTCAAGGTTTTACTATTTTAACATTTTTTCCTCTTTTTCATATTTTCTCATTTTTTCTTATTTTGAAGGATCGTAATATTCCTGTTGAGTAAGAAGCGTTTTAAGGAGACTCTGAGGCCGTATGATGTAAAGGACGTAATTGAGCAGTATTCTGCAGGACACCTGGACATGCTCACCAGAATCAAATATCTACAGACACGGTAACACACACACACACATTGAAACATAAACATGCACATTTTTAAAGAAATATTATAGAAAACTTTTAAATTACTTTATGAAAGTCAAACTTTTTTTCCATTTCAAATTGTTTACTTGCATTATTTAAACTGTACTATATAATCTTCTAATATCCTCTAATATTTGCTATTTGTTTCATCTTTAGACTAGATCTGATACTGACACCAGGACCGCCTCTCACTCCAAAACACAAGAAACCCCAGAAACCACCATTTCCATACCCCACCCAGCAGTCACCTAGGTAAATATTTTATATTTTTATTAAGTTTAAAACTATATTAATATATATTAAAACTATACTAATATATTATTTTGCTAGAGCATAATCCTAATAAAACCACAACCATATTTAATTATAATGCCTAATAATAATCCCTATATTGAATGAAGAGTTCTGGCCATTTATAATTTATTATTAATAATTTAGTATCAGTTTTATCTATCTGATTTTTTAATTGCAGAGCTACAACCATTCTCATTTGAACTCTTGATTCACTCTTCCTCTCTGTTTTTCTCTCTCAGACATGAGTCATATCTTGCCAAAGCAGGCCTGCCAGATCCCGAAGACCAAAGCATGATGGGTAGATTTGTGCGGGTTGAGAGACAGGTGCTCATGCGTTCAGACAGCTTTTTGTATGGCCTAACTAAAGTTGTTTTGCTAAACTCTCGTCACCTCACTCACAGGTAGAAGACATGGAGAAGAAACTGGATTTCCTGGTGGATATGCATATGCAACATGACCTCACAGGCCCCAGCCACATGACCATGGAGCGCTGCGACCCCACGCTGACTGTCCGCCTCGCAGGTGACCGCGTGTACTGCAGCTACGGCCCGCCGCTGCACAATGCACCATATTACACATGCTCTGACGCACACCCGCCGAGACCGACTGTCCTGCCCATCAGCCCACTGCCAAGCCACTCCCCGTCCTCCAACGTCAGCCAATCGGGAGGCCGCAGGGTGGGAACGCCGCTGTCGCTGTTGTCGGTCACTCACGAGGAGCTGGAACGCTCGCCCAGCGGATTCAGCATCTCCGCCGAGAAAGAGGAGGTCATGGGCAAGGCCTCAGGGTTAACGGCGGGGTCAAGCTGGGGATGCGACCACCGATATTTAGCCGAGGGCGAGACGGATACGGACACTGATCCCTTTACCCCCAGCGGACCTGTTCCACTCTCGTCCACCGGAGACGGGTTCGGCTCCGATGGAACGTGGGGAACACCACCCTAAAGACGCACTAACACACACTCTTTATAATGACTACAGACTTTGTACAGCACAAAACGACACATAAAGACAAACATAATACTCATCATATCTAAATATGTATCCACTTCACGCTTTACCCCTGCAAAGCAAAGAGCACTGCATGGAATGCATGCGTTTTATCTCTAGTGGTAGACACTGCACTTGGCAGAACGAGACTGTGTGGTTATATTTGACTGGGAACTTTAAGGGAGGAGAACAAAACAGATGCTATGCCATTTTTGTAAGCATTTATTTTTCTATTTACACATCTTTTCGTATGCATGGACTGCATGACTCATCCACGGAGGAGCTTAATGTATCGACGTCTCCGGTTTGCACTTGCTTTCGTTTCGAATACTTCGGTTTGAGGAAGCTTCTTTCTCTGCACATCTTGAGCTCGTTTTTAAGTTCCTTTTGCAGATTGTATAAACCTTTTTACTCTGGTCAGCATGAACTGCACTCTGGGACATCTCATATTTTTCAGCGAATGCACGTCGCCACTAGCTAAGGACCAAAAGCAGAGCCTCAGTTAGGAATTCCTTAAGTGTCTGGCCTTAATCCAACCAATGAGCACACACCGTCTGTGAGCGGCACAAAAACTGCCAGCTCAATGAACATTGCCACTGTACCGTGGGACCAACTTTCCCATGGTAACTATAGCTTCCTTATGGCAACCCTACATCAATCACATGGATCATTCCAGGGTAAGGGAGGGCTTGTAGTCGCTCAATTGACAGTGGAAAATGATCAAACTTTACTCTTAGACAGCAGAATTATTTTTTAACATTGACCAGTTTACCAATCAAATTACAATAGTTAATACAGTAGTTACACTTACTGAATGTTTTACTCCAAAACAAATACTTAGGTCTTCCAAAAGGTTTCAGCTTGAACAGATCCTGCGTAAATTCTCTGTTCAAATGTGAATTTACTGTCTGTTTTTGTTGTAAAATTAATTTAGTTTGTAATGTCAGTTCTTCCCCAGGTTATTTTAGTATAATTCATCATAGATACTACTATAGTTTTTATTAATATTTTGAATTTAGTATATTTTTTTTTTGTATATTTTCCATTTTCATTTTAATTTTAAAGTTGTGTGTGTGTTTTTTTAAATGTTGTGATTTTTTTTCTTTTTTTTCTTTTTTTTTCGTTTTAGTTTGTAAATCAAGTTAAACTAAATGAATATGACAAAGGTTTCCTTGGCAACTAGCTGAAATAAAATAAGTTAAAGTTTTTATATTTTATTTCTGTAAACATTTATTTTAAACCATTTTTTATTGTTTTAGTTTTTTGTTTCGGTTAACTATAATAACCCTGCCCCTGGTTATGGTTTCTGCATATCCACTTCCCTTTAATATCTAATTATTTATTTTACAGTTCACAATGTCGAAATATAATATCACTGGCTATCAAGTATCAAGATAAGGTTTAATATCAAGATTCAAATCAATTCAAAGTTCATTAATCTGAGGTTCAAGTCATTTGTCAAGTCCAGTGTGAATTAAGTGTAGAGCTGGTCATGTTGTTCCAGTCAGTGTTGTCATAATGTCTGTCTGCATCGTTTAACATCGTTTCACTCACCATCTCATTCACCTTGATAAGTAATTCTGACTCTAGGGACTTGATGCTCAGTAAATCTCCTTGAATTGCATAAATGTTGCAACTTGCATTTAGGGTTTGAGATAAATAGTACTAATATTAGTACTAATATCTGTATACCTGTAACAATAAAGACTATGAATTCAGAGAACAAAAGCCATAATATGGAAATTAACAATTACTCAATGTTATTTTTTAACATCTGTTATTTAATTTATTGATAATTTTGACAGAGGGTCGAGTAAATGACAGAAGTTCATTTTTGGGTGTACTGTCCCTTTAACTGTCCTATAATCCTGCGATCATGAGACTAAACACTGTTGTCATCATCTCACACTAAACAATGGCATTCATCCTCAAAGTTAAAATCAAATATCCATGATCTCAAACTAAATACTGTTGTCATTACCCCAGAATAAACACTACAATCAACCTTTTATTTCACCAAGCACAGATGTCCAAACTATCCTCAACTAAACCAACTAAACTAAAAATCAGTCACAAATCATCCAATAAAATGGCCCATTATTATCTTTATACATTTTGTTTTTAACTAAAAAATGTCAATTGTTATCTCAGACCAAACAGCTGCCCATTATTATTATTCATCTGCTGTCTGAAAGTAATGACTGCTATCTGATTTTCTCTCTGACTATTGACTGCTGTCTGTTGTGATCTCAGACTACTGATGTACACAGATACACTGCTGTTTATTGTTTGTGCCTTGGCCTTTTAGAGCTCCAGTCCCTCTCTGCTGGTCATTACGTTCTCTTCATCATGAATCAAACCTGCCATCATTTTGCTTTTTAGGCCATCCATAATCGTTTTGCTCTCTGTGGCATCAGTAAAGCATCTGTTCATTTTCCTAGGACCTATTTGTTGTGTATTTTCCTTTTAAAGACCCAACAAATGATGTTTTAGTTCTTTTCTTTTTGGTTTCAGATTAAATGATTTCACACTAGTGGCCTTCTAAGCTCTTATATTCATTCCAGTTTTTGAATAATAATCTTTATTTACATTCTGGTCAAGGCCAGTTTTAATATCTTAATTTGATGAGATAATATGCAAATGTTATGACAAACTTGATTTTTTTATGTTAAATCTTCAAATTGCACCAGTTAGTAATAAAGATATATTAAAATAAACATTGCAGTTTGTTCTTGTTTCATTAGAAATCCTCAATTATGACTGTTTAGAGACAGATGCGGCTGCATTTAAAGTCAATATTGTTGAGGAATCTTACACTTGAAAATAACTTTAGAATAAAAAGTTACTAGTTATGCTACATTATTATTTATTATTGAATGTAACAAAGTTATTTTTGAGTAAATATATGCAATACCACTCAAAAGTTTGGGATCAGTAAGATATTTCATGTTTTGAAGATATAATATAATCTGTTTTAATATATTTCAAATGTAATTTATTCCTGTGATGGCAAAGCTGGATTTTCTTCAGTCTTCAGTGTCACATGATCCTTCAAAAATAATTCAGATATGCTGATTTGGTGCTCAAGAAACATTTCTCATTATCAGTATTATACAGATAACAGCTTAATATGTTTGTGGAAACTGTGTTAAAATATTCTTGGATGAATAGAAAGTTTAAAAAAAAGTTATTTCGAAATAGAAATACTTCAACTTTATAAATATCTTTACTGTTATTTTCACTGAAGAAAGAAATATTGTGGATAAAGAATTTGTATTTTAGCCAGAAACAATGGTTTAAATTTAAAAATAAAATTATTGATGAATTGGTTTCTTACAAACACACAGTTTTTCGCTTCACAAGATGTTAACTGATGGACTGGAGTTATGTGGATTACTTGTAGATTATTGTGATGTTCTTATCAGTTTTTATTATTGTTTGGACTCTCATTCTGACGGCACCCATTCACTCCAGTGGTGAGCAAGTGATGCAATGCTAAATTTCTACAAATCTGTTCTGATGAAGAAACAAACTCTTCTACTTCTTGGACGGCCCGAGGGAGAGTCATTTTCAGTAGATTTTCTCTCTTGGGTAAATTATTAGTGAAGTATAGTGATCCCAAACTTTTAAATGGTAGTGTATATGGTCATATACGGTATATTAGATTTTTTTTTATAAATTACATTATATAATTATTTCGATCGTATCTTGAAAACTTAAGTAACATGCATTGCTTGTAAAATATGACACTCAACATTACCTGTTGAACCAACATTTAGCGTCTCCTGGTCACCAAAGAGCCTGCCACTGTGTTCACAGTCCAGTAGAGTCACAATATCAGAATATAGCAGGAAATATTGTGTCGAACACAAGTAGAGGGGTTGTTGTGGGAATGGCCCCCTGCCTTGTTCTTGGTCTCCAGGACAACAGAGTTTCCCAGGCCTTGCGCTGTCCCAGAAACCATACACTGCCAAACAGAACAGAGTGCATGAGAGGAGAGGCTTCGTGTACAAGACATGTCATTTTCATATTTAAAGAGAGGCCAAAAATGTCGAATTCAGTTCTTTATGTACAGCTACATCTGCGAGAGAAAAGTGGCTATACTATAATCAGGCCAAATAAATTGAAAAATGCTTTTATCGACGTTTGAAGTAATTTGAAATCACTTTTGCATAAAAACAATCACATTTCTGAAACCAATATAGTGAAACCAGCATGCGAGTTTGTATAACCGTTTGTTACATTTATCAGGAGAGAGAGAATCTATATCTGTGAGAGTTTCTTTGTGTGTGATTGTGAGTGTGAGAGAAAGAGAACGATTCTATATCTGTGAGAGTATCTGTGTGTGTGTGTTGGGCTGAGAGCAGGTCCTCTGTGTGTGCCAGCTGAGCTCAGGTGACACACTGGAGGGTTATTACAGCCTGTTGCCCTCTCCGGGGACCATGATGCCCTGCTGGTTCTGTGTGTGAGTGTGTGAGAGACAGCGGACAGCGAGCAGACGGCTGTCTGTGTCCTGCAGTGTCTGCGTCTCTCTTCTGCAGGTGAGTGGTTTTTTTATTGTTTAGTTCACACTCTTCCTCATGCGCTCTGTGTTTCAGCTCTCATATGCACTTTACATACAGTGTGAACTTTTTTTTTTTTGCTGCTCTTTAATTATTATTTCATTATTTCTAAATTTTAATTTTTTTATGTATAGTGAAATTTTAGTTTGGATGAATAACTGTCTTTGTGGAAATTTTTTGATTAAATATCTCTTTATAATATTTTTGTAATTGCTATGATATTTTTGCAATTTTGATTCAGTTAGTAGGTTCTATGTATGCATGTATGTATATGTATGTATGTGGGTCAAAGACGTTAAGATGTCCGCATCAAAAGAAATTTACAAAAGTGATTTTATATCCATAGAAAGCACATTAAATGCAAGTAAAGTGTCTACATTTAAGGTTTCAAATAAGTTTTTGAAGAATAAAATGTCAATTTGGTTGAAATAATGTTCCATTGTCATTCAGTGTAACACTTATAGTTATGTAAAAATTCAAACAACATGCTTATTCTGACCTGTACATATTAAAATATATAAAAGAATAAGTGAGCATATTAAATTTTATTGGGTTTTAAATTAGTAAAAAATTCTTACTGGCAAATGGGCAAAACCTATGATAGTGGCAAATTTAAAACATGTAAAATGACAACTAATTAGTATCTGGGGTGAAAGTAATTAATTTTTTAATATTTAATATGTCATAAATTGATTTTTGTTGTAAATATACCTGACAAGATTGTTACTGAATGACATTTTAGTGGTGTCTTCTGTAAATCAGGGGAAAATGTATATTTATTTTTTGCTCAGAAAAACAAAAATACAATTACATGAAACATTTTTTTTTTTTTTTTTTAAACATCAATTTAAAGCAGTATTGTTTTTATGCTTAAACCATTTTTCGTATTTCGCATTTTCCCATGTATTTATCTATTTGTGTATTTTCCATTTTCTGAAAGAAACTCCCTAGTTTTTCTTTTTTTTTTCAAGTTTAAGGGAAAATTATGTCTGTCATTTCACTGGCTGTGACAAAATGTCTGTTTTACCACCAATGAAATGTCAACTATGTCAACTGCACATAGAAAAATAATCGGATGTAATTAATAAGAAACTGAACATGTTGGGGAAGTCGTGGCCTAATGGTTAGAGAGTCGGACTTGTAACCCAAAGGTTGCGGGTTCGAGTCTCGTACCGGCAGGGATTGTAGGTGGGGGGAGTGAATGTACAGCGCTCTCTCCCACCTTCAATACCACGACTGAGGTGCCCTTGAGCAAGACACCGAACCCCCAACTGCTCCCCGGGCGCCGCAGCAAAAAATGGCTGCCCACACCCCGGGTGTGTGTTCATGGTGTGTGTGTGTGTGTGTGTGTGCACACTTTGGATGGGTTAAATGCAGAGCACTAATTCCAAGTATGGTTCACCATACGTGGCCACATGTCACGTCACTTTCACTTTTTTTCACTTTTCAAATGATTTCTCACTCTTTTCTGTCTCTCTTTATCTGTCCATTTTCTGTCTCTGTTTGTGATGGCAGTTACAGCAGGCATCTTTAAATAGACAAAATCTGAAAGATTGACTGAAAGATTAAACATCTTAACTGTAGCTTTTCCAGATCAGCGTTAAAAGGATTTTGGTAGCTAAATTTCTCTAATATTTATGTCATAAATTGGAGGATTGAGCTGGTGCTGTTGTGCTGTTATTAATAAAGTATTGCATTTTTAAAGATATTTGCTCAGCAGCGAAAGGCTCATTTTAACTTGTGAACATCATGATCTGTGTACAGAGCTAGAGAAGAGTCACTGATACACGACAGGCTAATTGAGTTTGCAGTGACTGATCCGCTCTCTGTGTAAATTAATTTGAAGTGTGAAATCTTAGTTGCCCCTCACTGCAGAACACAAGATCCAGGAGGCGTGGTTGGATCCACATCTAGGGGGTGGAGATTGGTAGGTTTAGGGGTGGAGATGGGTGGGTTTAGGGATCAGGGGGTGGAGACGGGTAGGTTTAGGTATATGTAAGGTGGGAGGAGTTGGATCTGGATCCAGCCTCACCCCCTGGATCTTGTGTTCTGCAGTGAGGACCGTCTCTGAAATCTTGTCACACTTAGCAAACATGTCCACACCAGAGTCAGAAATTAAATAAGAGTCAGGGCAATAAAAAAAGTCTGTATTTATTTGTATTTTTTTATCAAATAAATGCAGCTTTGGCAAACTGTGTTTTAATATTATTAGGCAAAATAATAATAATTATAATATTCCTACTTACAGATACAGTATGAAACCTTTGTTTTTAAGGTTTTTAATGTGTTTGTTTTGCAGAGATGGCTAAACTCAAACTGAAACATTGGATCAGCGTCAGAATCTGCGCTGTCATAGTAACTCTGTTCCTTATTCATACACAAGGTTAGTAAATGTAGAATAAAAAAGACAAGCTTTGCATTACTATATCTGCTAGTCAAGAGGTTAACAATATGTCTTTTTCAGTTATAAGACAAAGCAAGTTGATGCGAACAGAAAAACGAGAGCTCCTGGTGTCCACAGGTAACCAATCAGAGTCTTTCTCATGGAGGACAAGCACCAATCAGAGGTCTTAATGTACAGATGAAGGCTGTTAAGTGTTTATGAATCATTGCACACTGTATATGAAGGGTTTTAAATGCTTTTACTTCCTCAGGCATTTAGTCCTAATGATTAGGTCCATGTAAAATGATGAATGTGGTGGTGAAACCTGGTAATGAGGTTCATGTGAATGTGATTTAGGAGTATTTTACAGGGCTGTAAAGAATGGTTTGCAGATCGATAAATACCTTATGCGAGGTATAAATCAGTGTAATCTTAATTTACTCAGAGATCCCAGCAGAACACATTGACCCCGCCTCCATAGATCTTACTGGACTCGTCAACACACTCATCAATGCTTCACAACCAGGTATCACACACACACACACACACACACACACACACACACACACACACACACACACACATACATACATATATGGGCTATGGGCACTTTTATGTCCCAGGGATTGATTTTTATTCAAATGAAACTTAATATATGAAGGGTACATTAAAACAATTTCCAAACTTTGCACAATGGCTTTATTGCTGATTTATAGTTATAAAATAATTTTTAAAAAAGTAATTGTGCCTTTTTATCTCACAATTCTGACTTTTTTTCTCACAATTTTTAGTTTATCTCTCACAATTCTTTTTCCTCACAATTCTTTATTCTCAGAATTGCAAGATATAAACTATGACATGTGAGAAGAAAAAAAAAAAGTTCTTTCTCGCAATTCCGAGTTTACATCTTGCAATTATGAGTTTATATCAGTCAGGATTTTTTTTCTCTCTCTGAATTCTGAGTTTAAATCTCACAATTCTGTTTTTTTGGAATAAAAAATAAAAAAAGGTAATTGAGACTTATTTTAATCTCACAATTAGGACTTTTTTGTCACAAACTGAATGTTTATAACTGCAGAGTTTATGACTCGCGATTCTGAGTATATGTATCTCATATTTCTGTTTATATCTCGCAGATCTGAGTTTATATCTCGGAATTGTGAAATAAAAAGACGCAACTATATTTCATCCCGTAGCAGGATCAAGCTTCCATAGTATTTGTGCATATCCAGTTAGTAGACAAATTAACTGCTGAGTGTTTTAACACACACATCTCAAAAATGTTTTGTTTTCATCTATGTGTGTTTTCAGGTTCACAGCATCTTTTCTCCTTACTCAGTGTGACGTCACACAGTTCACTCTCTCTCCACAAGCTCACGCTGCTGGTCTACAACAGTAACTACCCTTATCCACACAGCCGAATCACACTGTAACTACAGCACCAATATGGCACAAATATGACGTCATTCTGTGTGTGTTTGCATGTGTGTGTCTGTGCGTCATGTACACATGTATGGGTGTATGTAGTCTCAGACTTTCAGGACATTGAGAGCGGTTTATTTCCATTGAGATACTGTTACTGTCTGACCAACAAGACCAACGACCTCACAGGTGAAGAACCTCCTTCACTATACATTGATTCCTTATCCATCCATCTATCCATCTATCCATCTGTCTATCTATCTATCTATCTATCTAATCACTTTAGTATTTTTTAGATTTCACCGCTATTCTGTTGGATGTAATGGGAAATTCCACCAGTTATTTGCAAGAACTGTTTAAGTCCAGCTCTATCCTCTCAGGTAAAGCACCAACTAGAATCACCTACACACACACACACACACCTGGATGCAACGTAGTGTATTGCACTAATGTACTATAATGTTGTAGTGTTGGTCCTCCTCAAATACTATATCAGTGTCATTTTGTCTATGTGTGTGTGCTATTATCATTCTTCCAGTAAGTCAGAAGAACAGCTCTGACTGCATCTATATCTGTGTCATGGCTGGAAAGTCAGGTGAGTTTGTGTATGCATATACAATGTTTGTTTTTTGTTTTTTTTATTGCGAATGTTGTTATTTATAAGAATGATTTATTCTAAATGTCATATTATTATTAATGTAATAAAAACTGTTATAAAATATATAAATATTTAAGCTGCAGTATTCAACTTTTCCCTCTCTATCTCCATCTCTGTTTGTAACAGAAAAGTGTAAGTAACTTGCAGAGTTATTTTTATTCGTTGGTTGTGCTTCGGTACTGCTCCTCTCCGAATGTCAGCTGAACAATTAAGTAATATATTTGCTTTTGTTCTGACCAAATGGAAATGCAAATGTTTTATAATTAACTGGACCTGACAACTCAAATTATAAATCATGTATTGTTACAAGCTTACTGTTGCAAATCGGGGTAAGGTAAGGAGACAGTTTTAAACACTACTGTTTTATATACTTGCCAAATAAATCATCTTTTATTTTTAACAAAAAAGTTACATACTGCAGCTTTAATGATTATTATTAAAATCATTATAAAGGCATAGTTCACCCCAAAATTTAAAATTGTCACCATTACTCATGCTTATTTTATTACAAAACCCCAACTTCCTTTCACAAAAGCATACAGACAAGAGCAGTGCAGATTTTTTTGTAATATTGTTTCCATATCAGTTCAAAGGCCTGATCTAAAACAACTTTTGAAGGAGAATTAACTGTTTAAAATAATGCATGATCTATTTTATTATTTTATTAAACCAAAAATTAAACCAAGGAAGAAATTCTTTCTTAATTCATTCAAGATCAAATAAGTACACTCTAAATAAATTTACAACTGACAATTATCTCCGCTCTCACACGCTTTATATGTTAAGTGTTAAATTAACTAACTTATCAAAATATATAAATTACTACATGTTTATGTAATAAAACAAAGAAAATAACTGAAACTAAAATAGAGGCATGTGTTCAGACAGTGATCTGTCTCAGCTGTGGGACATGGGCTCAGTCAGACCTCTGTTTAATCAGACCATCACAGAGGAAATACCCAGAGGTACACACACACACACACACACACACACACACTTATATTTATTACTCCAATGCTTTACATATTTAGAAATGTGCTGGTCAGATTCTGTGATTTTTTTTCTCCTGCTTTTCTGTAGGTAATATGACATTTCCATTGCTGCCCTTTGGTGAGTGAGTTCAGAGAGCATATTATTGTTATTAACAGTGTCTGTTGTCAGCTATGATACAACATGCTGCATTGTGTATGAATATAAACTGACCAATCAGAGCCCTGTCTTACCTCTACAGTAATGTGGCATGACCTACCAAACACTAGTGACCTGGTACTATGGCCTAAAGCCATTACCAACTCCTATAGCACTCCCAGTGCAGATTCCCACAGGAGCAGAGGTATCTTGACTATTAAGGAGTTTGGTGTGCTGAAACAGGCAAAAATAAGACTTTTCGGAGAGAAAAAACTGCTTTAACAGCTTGATTTTGTACTATTTCCACAGTACCAACCTCTACAATTACATCATCACCTCTTATTAGATCAACAGCAGCTCCTGAAACTACTGCCCCTGTGACGACCACCACAACTGTTTCTATGACAACCACACCCATTAGTGATCTCACAACTGCTGTGATCACCCAGCCAAAAGCTGTAACGGTAACCACACATACCATCGCTCCCATGGTGACGGCGACAATTTCACTGCCAACGACAAGCATCCAGCAGCTGACTAAAGTGTCTCATACAGAAAAACCAGGCAAGACCCTCCACACACACACATACACACACACACACACACACACACATACACACACGTCTGGTGCACTATCCTTGTAGGGACTCCCCATAGGCGTAATGGTTTTTATACTGTACAAACTGTATTTTCTATCACCCTACACCTAAACCTACCCCTCACAGAAAACTTTCTGCATTTTTACAATCTAAAAAACAACAACTAATTCTATGATTTATAAGTTTTGTGACACAAGTCCCCATGAGGTGGTGTGTATTCACGTTTAAGTCCCCACCAGTATAGAAAAACCTTTACACTACACTACACACACACACACAATGGAATCTGACATTATTTGACCTTTCATTCTGTTAAAGCGGCAACGGCGGCACAGCGGTGCCCGAGCAGGGTTAATGTTATTGTTGCCATGACAATGATTTGATTTGAATGGAGTCAGGCCGGAGCCACTGATAGTATCCATAGCAACGGTCCATTATTTTCCCTGGAGATTGTTTTGATTTGGCTGGGTCAGGGAAGGTTAAAAGCACTTTAAAAATCAATATATACACACTTACTTGAGTCGACACAAAGAGGACGCAGCATATGCGAGAGAGAGCGCGCTATGAATCATAGACATCTGAGCTGCTTACCTGCTGTCCATGTCAACAGCTCTCGATACAGGTGCCCTCATTCAGAGCAGAAGACAGAGAGAATGAGAGCCCTCATCGACCCCTTAAATGAACATTTATTCCAGCAAATTAAAATAGAGATTACCACTAGATGGCACCAGAAACTAATGAAAAAATATGCAGCTTGAATTGAGGCTCTGTGGCATCTTACAAGTAACAGTTAGTGCTTAAAATGTGAAGTCTACAATTGTGCACCACGAGCATCACCAAATAAAAAGAAGTATACCTGACTGACTTTTACTAGAGTAATATTTCATCAGGGTGTCTAATGCTTTATTAACATTGCCCACCACTGAGGAGCAAACAATGTTTGTTTGTTTATAATGACGGTTTTGTGAACGTTTGCAATGTTTACAGTTCAGCTCCTACACTAAGTACGCACACAATTCTGATTATTGATTATGTATGATTATGAAAGATGATGTAGCCAATGAAAGTAGTTATGGGGCGGAGCAACACATGTAGCCACGCCCCGTTCTGCAGGCGGTGGCCGTTGACACAGCGTTTATTTTTATGATGAGTCAGTATACAAATGTCTTACTTAACGTAGTCTCTGCATATTATTCTGGGTAAAGTATTTATATAATAATATAAAGTTACATAAAGCTAATTGAGCAAGGAAACACTTTCCTTTATTCAGCTATTTGCTACTTGAAATCCTTTCACATGCATTATCTTATTGCACAGGGAGAGTTTCTACATTCTTACATTTCTGGAGATGGTACTTTTTTCTCCCCCATTCTTTTTGTGATGACATTATTTTTTCTGACAGGATGTCCATGGAGAATAGAGCTATTTTATCAAGGAAGTGAGAAAGAGGACCTGAAAGAGACTCTTGAAGAGGAGCTGATCTGGGGCAGGGCGACCATTAGCTCAGTGAAGCTGCAGCCGTGTGTGTTTGAGCTGTGCAAGTTTTACTCTCAGTGTGTGTGCAGAGGATTCAATCACAGAGCAGCAGCGTTACAGGGGTACAACACTGCACAACCACTCAACAACTATTTATGCCATCTTTTAAAAGGGTCATAGGATGCTAATTTCACTTTTACATGTTGTTTGAACATAAATGTGTGTTGGCAGTGTGTGTACACATCTACCCTATAATGATAAAAATCCACCCAGTGGTTTTTATTTAATCCCTAAAAATATATCCCCTTTTTCAAATCAGGCCATTCTCAGCTTCTTGTCTGTGTGACCTCACAAGGACGAAGGCCGCTCCCACGACAGTTGATTGACAGTGAGTCTTACCTTAGACCTGCCCTTAGTGAGCTGTAACAGTCAGACTGCCATTGTTTCACCGCCCGAGCAGATGTAGACAAGCATGGCTCCATAGCGATTGAGGTGTTCTGTTGTTGGATGTAATAATGAACAAAGCAGTCGTCATTTACTCCCGACATTTGAGCCGCTGAAGACACAGTGGGATTAACGTTACTTTTGTTTGTGAAGGGAATGCGCCCCGATCTACCTAAATGCGTTTATATTTGCGCTAATCGTTCGTGATCCAGCTTCACTTACAACAGAAGTGAGTATAAGGGGTTTTTATGAATCTTTGCAATAGCTGTTCCTAATAAAGTGCTACTTAGCAAGTTTCGCGGCTAAAGTAAACAGTCTCTCAGAGCATGGTTCGTCACCCCACGGAAGAGAGGGGCGGGGTCAGCAGAGCTCATTAGCATTTAAAGCAACATGCAAAAAACGGGTTGATTTCTGCAGAGCTGATTTTGACATGGTAAAAAGGGTGTTTTTACACTACCGTTGAGAAATTTTAACCAAAGTATGTTATAGATTTTTCATTAAGACCCTAAAGAATCATATCAACTTGTGGAAAATGGGCATCCGATGACCCCTTTAAAGTCACAAAATGGGCATATATAATAGAGATGCATGTTACAAAACACTTTACATATATACATATTCAGTGGGCTCCAAAAGTCCGAATTCATATGACAGTCTTGAGAATCAAAGTGTGTTAATAAACAAAGATTTTTTTTAAAATGGATAATACAGTTTCCACAATATTTCTAAGTCACATCAAATTTGTGACACTGACCATATGACCTCCATTGTAGAAAATATTTCCTTGCTCCTTCCTTTCCAACTCAAGTGCAGCTGCCATTAAAAATTAACATTCATCTTTTCAATAAAATCAGGGGTGTCCAAACTCGGTCCTGGAGGGCCGGTGTCCTGAAAAGTTTAGCTCCAACCCCAATTAAACACACCTGAACCAGCTAATCAAGCTCTTACTAGGCATACTAGAAACTTAAAAGCAGGTGTGTTGAGGCAAGTTGGAGCTAAACTCTGCAGGACACCGGCCCTCCAGGACCGAGTTTGGGCAGCCCTGAATAAAATGTTTATATTACATTTTAGTAAAGTGAAAAACAGAAGTGTTTTCAGCATTAGTGGTCTCAGACTTTTGGACCCTATGTAAATAAATTCACAAAATATTCAAAGTTTTGTTTATAAAATCATTAGTATCAGGGAGTAAGACAGTAATTCTGTGTGTATCCTCAATAATGTTGATGGTATGAATAAAATAGTCAATATTTTGTTCTGCAGATACTGTGTGGACAGCCATCGTTGGTATGAGACACACACAGCAGAGGTCTGCAGTCGTATGAGGAGAGTCACTTTCTCCAAAAGTGAGTTACACAACATCATCAAATCTAATCCTAACAGCAAACAAATCAAAACATTCTATCATATAATAAAATACAATTATCGTATTATCATATAATATACAAATATACATCACAGACCTTTACTAAAAAATCCATTAAAATCATCAGCGGCAACAGAAAAAATGTGAGATTGAAAATCCTGTATCCTTTCTTCTACAATCACTGTAGTTTAACAAAGTTTTATTCTTGTTCTTAGTGCGGCTGAAGTTTTAATATCCCATAATAGGGTCATTACTATTATCATTATCATTAATATCTTAATTAGTGCTTCTCAGTGAATTGTTCTGGGTTATTTAAAGCTATGGCTGGCTGTGGTTGAATGTGTGTCTGAACAAAGAGACACTGGCTGTCTTCCTTGATGAGTGAACGACTATAATTTTATCATTCTCTCTCTCACACACACACACACACAGAGATCACTGCAACCTCATTTGTTTCTTTGTGTGTGTGTGTGTGTGTGTGTGTGGATACCTGCATGTGTATCTGAACTCATTAAAGTGTGTGTGATCCCATTAAAACACTTTTGCTACAAGACTAATGATGTGTAAGGTCAGTCTTAATGATGGTGAAGTGTGTGTGTGTGTTGTGTTGAACAAAGATAGAATAAGATGAAATAGGCTGCAGACAATCACTTGATTGTAGTGTGTCTCCAGCGGTGAAACTGGAGAATAAGTCACAGGCTGCTGCTGTTAAACGTGTTTAGAGTTAGTTCAAGGGCTTGAGAATCTTATGGCATTTGAGCCCACATACAGCTGCTTGTTTACCACACAACCATCCTCAAATATAATTGTCTGATGTCAGAAATGAGCTGATAAAGGAGAAAAGCACTGACAATACACCAGTCATCTAAGGGCAAATCCGACAGGAAAGTTCCTAATAGGATCAAATAAAAATAAATGGGGCAGGACTTGATCAGTAATTGATTAAATCATGTAGAGTAAAGTAGCCGGTCCATTCAAGAATGGAGTCAGTCCTGAATGAGAGTACTGAAACAACTACTTGTCTCCTAAAACACCACCTGCACCTGAAACTTAAGTGGCCATGGTGACGTCTTGTAACATTTTGATGAAAGATTACAAAGACAAACATATTTTTTTCTTTGAAATATCATGCTATGATGAATCTTAGACAGCACCACCAGGTCAATCCTCCAGGCCATGTTGAAGCAATTTCTTTACTAATATTTTCACAATCTCTCTCTCTCTCTCAGATCTGAAGCAGAAATGTCTGGCAAGAATGTGTGTGAAGATGTAAGACGAGAACTGAGCTTCATTTGCAGGTGACAGACATCTGAACCATCTGAACTAAAGAATTTGTTTATCTATGTGTGAGAGAAACTGGGTTCTGTTAAACACTGAACTGCATTGTCATCATTAAATCAGTATAGTCTGTGCATCTATAGTGCCCAAATTGCACTTTGTCTCTCCTGAATATAAATAAAACCAAACATATTTACCCATGTTTGATTTTTTATATAGTTTTACACCAACAAACACGCTAAAATCATACCTGGAAGCACCTGAAAGAAAAAAATACCCCCAAGATGGTGAACGAGATGGGAAAATTGTTTATCATAAAAATACTTTTTTATAAAAATACATTTTTTTATAAAATAAAATTTGTTCAGTGTCATTAAAAATGGATTAATACAACTAATATTTGTGTGTGCTGTGTATTTTTTTGAGTTTAGAGTATTGCCTTGTTAGCAGCATGCTTATTTCAAACTCCCTAGAAACCAAAAGGACACAAAGAATCATTTACAACCCCCACTTTCTTTTTGAGTTCCTGTCCACACACACACATACATAAAATGGTCAGTTGTTTGAGGAGGTAAATTATCAGTTGGGGTCAGGACCTTTACCCTGCAGAAAAGAGAGCTATAGAAGGTGTGTGTGTGTGTGTGTGTGTGTGTGAGATCTCACTTCATCTTATGTGTGACCTGATACAAACGTAAAGAGTGTGTACTTCCTGCAGCCCGGTTACTATGGCAACCACTCTGCCTTTTGCCCTTTGACTTTTTAGAGTGTCCTAAATAGGCCTTTGTTCATTTTGGGATTGTTTTCTCATCTCTTACACACACCTGCATTAGAAGAGATTGTGAAGTGCAAAGTTTGGATGTATGCGTGTCTGATTGCTGAGGCTCTTGGTTCGGCTTTGCCCCTTCACTGACTGAACCTAGGAATACTGGATGAATACTGGAATCATTTGTTGCAGGATAAAGATGAGGGTACTGTATGTTTTTCTCCTCTTCACCCTGCAGAAAGGTGAGAATATGCAAACACTTGTCTGTCAGGAGCGAAGAAACAGGTAAAAGTGAGTTCATCACCTTGAAACTGAAATTTACATAATTATTCTTAGTTCCTACACTTTTCACTTTTTTATCAGCATATTACTGTAGAATGATTTCTGAAGGATCATGTGACACTGAAGATTGGAGTAATGGCTGCTGAAAATTCAGCTTTGCATCACAGGAATTAAATTAAATTACATTCAATTTTATAGAATTATTTTACATACATTTTAAAATATATTCAAACAGAAAACAGTTATTTTAAATTGTAATAATATTTCACATTAAATGTTTTTCTGTATTTTTTCATGAATTTTGCATTAAAACATTTTCTGTGTGCCTAAGAACCCCTAAGCAATTATTAGTGAACGAGACCCAAATCAAAATTTTTATATTATTCTAGTTGAATATATTTTACAGTTATTTTAAGATTCAATATTCATGGACAAAAATACTTTTACACTTTTAATATGAAACTGTAGCAACAATTTTAATTAAGTTCATCAACCATCATCAACCATTTTTTTTAAAGACTGATTAATTTTTATTGCATAAATAAATAAAAATATTATTTAGGTTAATTTGTAGTGAAACTGAATTTATAATGTTTCTGATTTTTCACAACAACAAAAAAATAGTGTGACTAAGAAAAGTTTTTATTGGTCATTTAAAATATGCATTATGTTCTAGATAGTTTAATTTACTATCTACTATTAATTTACTATTAGTTTTCTTATCTTATTTGGGCAAACGTTCTTATATTTCTGTTGATATATTACACTACAATGCGATTATTCAGTTTATTGGAATGCTATGGGGAATGTTATCATTACCTGTTAAACTCGTTAATTTACGACAAATTCTCTCTGCAGTTCATGGTACTGCTGTTTTCTGCCCAGAAACAAGTGACCTCAGTTCTGACGAGCTTTTGATTGGAGAGTTCCATTAACATAATCAAACAAATGCCCAAGAGAAAATATACATAAACTTTATCTATTTCATTTTTATAATATAGCCTATATTAAACCACATACACAGTCTTTTATCGTTAAATAGGTGTCTGTTGTTGTTCCGATACATACAGATTGTCTGGGTGTGCGGTTCACTTGGCTGTACGCTGTGTTTGATGACCTGCGGTCAGTGCTGGAGTTCGCGGTCAGTCTGCGGTGTGAGACCGGACTCTGTCCCGCGGACATTGAGAATCACGGACATTACTGCAGCACCGCAAACACACGGGACACCGCGCGCACACACACACAGCCTGCAGACACAGTCGACCGGTGAGAGCGCGCGCAGAGAGAGATGGGAAGCGGATGAAATTAGACTCAGGAGGGGGTAGAAAGATTTTAAATGGATTTATTAACTTCAGTGGAGTCCACACACACACATACTCATCGCGTGCTCTGACCCCTCTTTCTATCTGTTAGCCGCATCTCTATGCAGTTGGTGAAAAGATATTAGAAATAAAAACAGGCAGAGCAGTGGAGTATGTAAAAAAACAAACCCGCACTTTATATTAAAGTGCCTATTTTAATACAAATGCACACATATAAATATAATTTGATATAAATGCACACATACACCCACATGTGCAAGAACAATCTATAGTGAGATCAGAGGACATTAATGTTTTTATTTCCTTTCATTTTTCTTTTCCGTCCTATTTTTGGTGAAGCTGAATGAATAAATATGTACAAATAAATGGAAAATTACAATGAATGTGATCGTGTTGTAGGTGTTGTCTTACCCACTGGAGATGTTCTCAAGAGCTAAGGGAGAGAAACTGCAGTCGGACCACACCAACATATAACAACTACACCTGCAGCTACAACTCCAGCTGTGGTACACAAATATTTTCAAAACATTTTCATGGCAGATGATTGCTTTTCGTCACCCTGGTTCCCTCCACAAAACCCCAATAGCATTTTTCAATGCTATCTGCAATGCAATCTGTGACCAAGAAACATTTTGTTCATCATGATAATCTTAACAACACAACTTTCAAGAATTTTGAAGCCTAACTACAATCAGCATATGTAAAAAGCCCAATGACTTAAGGATAGAAGTGCTACAATGCTAATTTGTTTCTGGGTTTTGGCCTACAAAAACACTCTCTATAGTGTCACTAACCAGTAGAGTATTTGTGACATGGTTAAGTTACATCTATTAAGTGGAGAAAACAGTTAGTTGACCCCAATTCTGTATCCAACATTTGCAGATATGTTGGATATCTGTGAGGAAGGATTCTGTCGTTGTGATCGGACGGTTATAGACTGCGTCAGCTCCAACCATCCAGTCACAACACAGGTTGAAGATAACCAACCAATCACATCACAGACAGGTATTGTAACAGTATTAGCTCAGAGCACAAGCACCTTTACCTTTCACAGCTGAGATGAAGTGATGAGATTTTCACAGTCTTAACAACAAACAGAGTTATTACCAGCGGCACATTAGTGTGTTCAGAATCAGATAAATATATTACATGTCAGAATTTTCATCTGTCTTTTGTTATTTCAGTCCCTCCCTTTGTGACGGATCTACCTGATAATGACACCTACACTAGTGATATGGCCAATGGAGCAGGTGAGTCCATTTAGACCCACATTAGCTCTTTGTTTTATCCTTTTTAAATTTGTTATATTCATTGTTGCCTGTATATTTTTAATAGCTGTACAGTTATTTATATAGTATTCTGTATAAATGACTTGACTTTTTTTGTAATAATGAAGGGACTTGCCTACTTGCTGACCCCAGCCATTTAAAAACATTTTTTGAGGGAAATAATAGATTAACCAAACAATGGAGAACTTGTGTGTGTGAGAGAGAGATTTAGATATGCTGATCATCTAACAGTGTGGTTTGTGTCTCAGACAAGGTGGAGCTTTCTCCATCAGACATCCACATGGAGATCATGTTCTATATAAATCCACAAAAATAGGGAATGTGTTAATATAAACAAGCATAGTTTTTAAATGAATATAAAAGCTATATATACATCCACAAACTAATAAGCAGCACAACTGTTTTTAACATTGCTAATAATAAGAAATGTTTCTTGAGCGGATGATTTCTGAAGGATCATGTGACACTGAAGAGAAAAAAATTATATATTAAAATAGAAAACTTTGAAATTGTAATAATATTTCAAAATATTATGATTTTTATCAGCAGTCAGTAGCAATAGTTGGCAATATATGATATATTTTGTTTGTAGTACTGAAATAAGTATAAATATTATGATAAACAAAAAAACAAGACCCACTATGTCCTTCAGGATTTATGTTTTTAAATATCATGTAAAATAATTTCCTCTTTTACTCTGTTTTTCAGGAGTGAATGACACACTGAATGAGACTTTTGAGTAACTTCACCAATGAGTTGGTGCTGTTCAACAGCTCTCAGAGCAGCAATATCCTGAGCACAAAGTATCCTGGGATATTTCAGTCAGGTAAAGCACTTCATTTTTTTTTTATAGCCCAGAGGGTGATTTCCCCCTCATATTCCCCAGTAATCCTCAGCCACCTAAAGACTTTATTGATCTAAGCTGAACTTCATCTTCAGGTCCAGAGGAAGAGGAGAATGAAGCAGAGGAAAGAGACATGGACAGAAACTCAGAGAGAGGAAGTACAGTTGAGAGAGAGGAAGAGGAGGCAGTGAAATATGAGGATGGTAAGAATGAGCCGTTTACAGCCTGTGTGGTTTATGCATTTTGGGCTTTTAGCTAGTCACAAACAAATTGGTCTCAACTTGTACATCAAGGACTTCTTTGGAATTCCAGCACACTCACTGATCACTGTTCAGAAACACTTGATCAAATGAGATCAAATGATTCTAAATGACGACAAGCCTTTAAACCCCACAGTTTGAGTTCAACAAAGACTCTTAGCATTTCTAATACATTCGTTTTTGTAGCTGATAGCTTCTTCCATGAGTACTTTTAAATAGGCTACTCTTTTACTCTTACTCAAGTAGTTTTTTGGACAAGTACTTTTACTCTACTCACACTACATTTTTTGGAAGGTAATGGTACTTTTACTTGAGTATATTTTTTCAGTACTCTTTCCACCACTGCTGTTAGCATAGCGCTAACCACAACAACAGAATCACAGACTGTCACAGAATTACCAGATACATACACAAACACACACAGTCCTCACTATACACCCCACACACAATCTGACCATCATTCATCTGAGGAGGATGACGATGAGAGTGATGGAGACACACTTCAGCCAGCTGCAAGCAACACTTCAAAACCTGTCACACACACACCGGCACACACTACACACACATCTGGTGCACATACTACTACTAATTACCTAAGCGGCATCGCTAAACCGTATGTCAGCCCACCTTTACACATCACAACAGAGGAAAAGAGTGATGAGTCATCAGAGGAGAGAGAAGAGGAACAGGAAATGACAGAGAAACAGAAGAACATTCAACAGTTTATATAGTTCTAATGACCACACCCACTAAAATAGCAACCAATCAAAATTCACATCACAAAACAACCCCACCAACAGCTACCAATAAAAACACAGTAGCAGCAACTACTTTGGTGCAGCTTCCATTTATGAAAGGAAGTAAGGACAAAGAGATATTGTTTGAAGAGAAAAAGAGTGAGGAAGATAAAGAGACGGACAGAGAGAGTGGTTTAATAGTAAACAAGAGTGAGGAAAGCAGCGCAGAACAACCTGCCGACTTAAGCACAACCAAACCGAAAACTCAAACACAAGCCAACACAAAACCATCTCAAGAGGATGAAAGGCACGAGAAAGACAGTAAGGAAGATCTACAAAGTGATGAAGAAGAGGGTGAATCGGTGAAAACTCAAACCACCGTGATCCCATCCAGCGTCAGAGAGGCCAGTCCATCCACGTGGATCATTCCAGCGCTGTTCCCTAAACCTCCCGTTCACAGCGGATCACCAAGACCAACAGCTTCACACAGCTGCACAACCAACCACATCTACGGTTCCTCACACACCCGTCAGCACACAGACCACAACATCAGGCCAGGCTGCTGTCGAAACAGCACCTCATCCCCAAAAACCTCCCCGTCCCTTCCTGGATCGCTCACCGTCATTGACCACTACAGCTCAGCAGGAGTCTGCTGAGGAAGACGAGCAAGAGAAAGAGGAAGAGCCATCAGACAGCTCACAGGAATCGGAGAAAATCGGTAACTGTGACAATCCACTTCAGCAACTTTTTTTTAAAATTAACAATAAAAAGCAATATGATCTAGTCAAACAGGACATATTTCTGGATTAACATCCTTATATCAATCAAATCGACCCTTTTCACAGACTGTGATGAGTGTTTCCACGGTTATTTAAATCATAAATCTAGCAAGTTTTTTTATATTTTAATTTTTAGAAAATATAATGTACATTTATCACACTATACTACTGTTTTATAACCTTGGTATTAAATTACTCCGTGAGAACTGATTAGTTTTTCTAATACAACGGCTATCACAGCAAATTTGACATCTTGCTCTCTTCTGACCAACATAATCAGTCTCAACATAATCAGTATTTTTTTTCCTCTTTTGGGAAGCCATACATGTGCTATTGTGGATTTTTTTTCTTTTGTTATTGGGGCAAATGGGAAAAAAATTTATAGATTTGTTAATTATACTTATGTTGTAGTTTCTCTTCACTACTATAAAAGTTTACCCAACTATGACTGCTTCCACTTCGAGAACCCTGGATATGTGAAAAGGGTCCAAACTTATTATGGATTCTGTATTATGGATAACCTATAGTGAAATCAGAGGAAAATGATTGGTTGATGATAACCCTGCTCCTAAAATCTATTTGGTCGATTGTTATAGTAATGTTGTAGCAGGATGTTCATCCAAGAACATGTCCTGCTTGGGTAAATTACGTTAAGCTATTCTCCAAACACTCTTGCACATACGCGTCTGTACAGTGTGTGTATTTGTGTGTTTCCCAGAGTCTCACCGGGTCCGGAGACGGGCGGCGCCGCTCTTTGCCTGGTCTTTATTGGAGGCTGCTGGACTGTCAGATCTGCAGCAGCAGCAAGGAGACTCTGAAGGTGAGAAATATACAGAGAAATGGACAAAAACATACATAGATGAAATAGCCTAAAATCGGAGTGAAAAAAAATAATGTTTTTTTCCCTGTAGTGTCTTATGTTAAATGCACGTCACCTCTGTTTTTCATCACATCTGCACAAAGCTGAAGCCAGTTGTAGTCCAATTACCTTGTATTCATACTGCACAAAGCCAAGCTACAATTGCATTACGTTGGTCTGTTAGTCTGACTTCACAAAACTGGCTGCTACAATTTCAGTCAGACTAAACTGTTCACATAATATTTTAAAAAGACAAATGAAAGCTTTAGTGCAGCTGAAAGCAAACCTATATGCATGTAAACATACCTATATTGGATAAGTAACAAATAGACAGTAATGATTAGAGATCACAGAATCATAGAAGTGTGGTTACATTAATTTGTGTGTGTGATTGTGTGTGTTTGTAGAATGCAGCACTTCTTTCCTCCAGTACAGTGCATCTGGACAGGTGTTGAGGGACATGTCTGCTCTGGGAGAAATGCTGTACTGTCTGACCGGACGATGTCCACATGAGTATCAACACTACGCCTGCTACTGTGGACAGCAGGGGACAGGAAACCCAGTGGACCAACTGGACCGGTCAGAAGTTGCACACAAACGCACACATCTTTACTAGAAAAACTGCTGGCTTCAGTTAGGATAAGCAGTTATCACATTTTTGGTATCAGTACGATTTTTTTTTATTTTTAATTCATACTTTTATATAGCAAGGACGCATTAAGTTGATCAAAAGTGACAGTAAAGACATTTATACGGTTTCAAAATATTTCTATTTTAAATAAATACTTCGCATTCATAAAAGAATCCTGAAAAAATGTATCCGTTTCCACAAATGTTTTAAGCAGCACAGCTGTTTTGAACATCTTTCTTAAATGTTTCTTGAATACCAAATCATATTAAAATGATTTCTAAAGGATCATGTGAGATTGAAGACTGGAGTAATGATGCTGAAAATTCAGCTTTGCATAAGTTAGATTTTTTATTATATTTAAACACAAAATACCTATTTAAAATTGTAATAATATTTCACAATATTACTGTTTTACTGTAAACCGTTTGACAATACTTGATCAAATAAATGCAAGTGAACAGAAGAGACTTTCAAAAACATTAAAAAATATAACCGACCCCAACCTTTGAATCAATCTATAACTAGTATTCATAAAAACTAAAATCCAGTATTTAAGTGTTATAAAGAAATCAATCATTTCTTTCCAAGCATTTAAGCAATCAAAAGGCTATTAAGATCATAAGAAACACAAAATAAGGTGTCCAAGCTATTGACTGGCTGTGTATATATACACGTACACACAGACAATTAAATTCAGTGAAGCTCTGGTGTGTCCTGACTGTCCTTGACGTGGCTCTGTGTCAGGTGTTGTTTTCTGCAGCAGTGCTGTTTGGAGCAGCTCAGTGTTCTGGGCTGCAGGAAAAACAGAAAACTCAACGCTCACATCAGCTGCCACAAAGGAAAACCTCAATGTACGGCATTACACAGACGCACATAATGCATGCAAAAAAAAACATATGAACATTTTCTTTGGAGGTCAGTTTTGTGTTAATGATTGTGATGTGTATATGTTGCAGGTTCAGGTGTGAGTGTGTGTGATCGACTGCAGTGCGTCTGCGATCGTTCGACTGCCGAGTGCATGGCAGCTTCAACCTTCATCCATTCAGTCACCTCCTCGTGTTCTGGGCCCCGCCCACCGTAAGTCTCATTCTTCAGCACAATCAGCCAATCAGGACTCCAGTGAGGAGAGCAATGAAATGACCCCAGCCCGGCCTCAAATGAACACACAAAACCAATCAAACACACATGTTCAGCCACACACACCTGAAGAGGAGGAAGAAGAGGAGGAGGAAAAAAAAGAAATAGAAGAAGAAGAAGAAGAATTGGAGCAATAGAATGAGGCGGTTCTATAATTTTGAAATTGTCAGGGAGCTCTCAATGATAGAGAAATCAGTCGGAAAAGATGACACACATTTAACGAAAAGTTAAGCTCAGTTAAGCTCAGTCTGAACTCACTCAGTATCCAGCGGTCAAGATCATCCAAGATCTGCTGCTCCTCTTCTGCTGGTGTTTGACCAATTAAAAGGCTGCGCTTGTGTGCTGGATAATAAATGCCAGCTGCTGAAGTTTTATATTTCTCAGTATTTTTTATTTGATGTATCTGATGTCTGTGTAATAAAAAAATAAAGGCATTTTTTATGTAAAAATTTGTTTTATTTAATTTAGTATTTTTGTAATTCAGCTTAAACTTATTTTAATACATTTTCAATACATCATTTAATTTTTAAGTTTTAAATCTAATATTTATATTTTATTTTAGCTTATTTCAATTGACAAATGTTTTTAATAGTTTTAGTTTAAGTTAACAACAAAAAACGTCTAGGTGAATCTCATGAAAAATATCAAGAAATCATATTTCACAAAAAAAGAAAGTAAATAAAATTATAAAACAGATTAAATAATTGCATAAAGTGAAAAAGAAGCCTGTTTGTAGAAACATTAATATTTTATGAATGTTCCCCCAATTCTCAGTCGCCTACTGTAACCTAATGCAAAAAAATATCATTTTCAGCACTGTAATGGTAAATAAATTATACATTATTAAAATATTATTTAAAAGTGCATTTGTTAAGTATAATTGTAAGTATCATCATGTTATTTTTTTATGTATTGAATTCATCTGATTTTAATTAGAAAAAAATCATGGCCTTAAGTGTAGTGGATACTTAGTCTGTACTTAAATCCACTGAGAATAAGTCAGGGAACTTTTTTTTTTGTTTGTTTGTTGCACAGACTGATATTTAATTGACATTGTTTAGTTGTGGTCAACAATAACTTTTCTTTACTGTATTACAGTAATGAGAATTTACAAAAAACAACAGAAACATTATTTAAATACAAAATATTTATTAAGACTTTTAAGATCTCGTCCATAAAATCTCATTGCACATTAATGTGGCAGACACTGTCAGACCGCGAACCTGGATATGGCTAATTGACACCTGGAGATTATGGTAACTTTTTATTATCTGTAGCAACACTGCAGTGGTTCATACCATTACACATTTCAAATCTAGCGTGATGCATGTAGACATATGCCTATCCTCTGGACTATCTTCACACGGAAGACTGCAAAACCATTTCTGTTCATATTGACACATCACCATCAACCTGAAACCTAACTCATCTTATTCTTTACTTCTCACCCATAAAACAGAACAAAAATAATAAAAAAAAAACAGTCAAGTTACAGATAAAACCGAACTAAAGATCAGTTCAGACAAACCATGTGATAAATACTAAAGTACCGTAAAGTTCCACTGAGGATGAAAATAAAACCTATATTGTGAATTACACTAAAAATTATATTAGCAGTTACAGTTAAGACCCTTAACAAGATTTCCCTTCATTGATGTAAAAACAACCCCTTTGAATCCCTTTGACATGCACACACACAAATCTCTAAAGGTGCATTACAGATGATGTGTCAGAGAAACAACACATTCCTATTTTATATTACACCAAAAATATATTACATTAATCTAGAAATTATTTATGATTTTATATTTCTAAAGAAATAATGTGCCTGATTTCATCACAGTTTTTACGGCTATTATCGCAAAGCAACTTCTATTGAAATGCAGCAAGTTACTGAGAGAAATACACAACAGCCAAAGGTCAACTACTGACTATTTCCTAGTGTCCACTAACATTTTGTCACTGAAATCCTTCCTTTAACACTTCAGACTTTCTTTAATAGACTAGACAGATCAGAAACAAGGCAGTAAATCTGCCATCTTGTAGCCATCAACTCAGATTTTATGGAAAATATAGGAGACATGAAATCGATCCTATTGAGCATTTAGAACAAGCCATCTCTGAGGTTTGACCTTTAAATGCTTTCATTCATTATCTTCTGTGTGTACAAATCCCACAATGCAGTGCAAGTCTCTGGACACAAACAGTCGGACCATTGAAACATTTCTCAGGCCAAAAAAATGGCAACAGCATTGCATCATCATTACAGAATCCATAATCAGCATACAAATCTGCAGAATAAACACCCGTTCGCTCACTTGCCGTTCCATCCACATAAATACATTCAGAAAACAAAGACAAGGCAATCGTATGACAACAAACCCCCAGAAACCATGAAAAGCACCTCAGAATCAACCAAAATGTCCTAAATGGTCCCGCACAGACACGTTTCTACCAGCTAAAAGCAACTGAAATTGATCACAGCTCTCACCACAGGAAGCTCAGATGATGTGAAACATTTCCAGCAAAGTATTTCAGCATCTAACAGTCACACACATTTTTTTTTTGTCCAAGGTAGATGAATGAAGTCACCTGAAAAGCAGAAAAGCATTTCAACGTCCTTGTGGCTCGATAAAAAAAACAGCTGGTTGATGAATGCAGATCATTTTATCACTGATAATCCATCATTTTTCGGCTAGAAACTGTTTGAGTTCAAGAACACTGTGGTGTTCCCGCCCTCAAAGAGAATTCAGTTTCTGATTGGCTCAAGATTTGATTGGTGGCCATGTGTGGCCATAAAGGAAGTGCGTGGGCGGAGCTCTTTGGTGATGAAAAGCAAATGATTTGGTTTCTCTATACAGTGAAGGCAAAATGGAGAGCATAGTGATCACTAAGAACTCTGGGTGAACAAAAGCCCCGTTGACATCCACAACATCGAAGTTAAAGGCTAATTGTAGATAAATAAAGGCCTAAACTCACACACGTTTGCAGTGAAACATTGGCTAAGCCATGCAAACAGAACACAAATAACACTCTGAAACTATCAGCAATCATTTCATCTAAAAGTATATATATATATATATTTGTCAAAAATAGCCTATACTATACTGTGCGATACTGTACACTATAATCATTTATATAGGAGAGATTTAAGCGAGCAGAAATCTATCGTATGTTCAAATCTCTCTGCTGATGATGGTTTAGAAATGAGAGTTAATGAACATAAACTAGCACCTTAAGCTAATGCTAGCAATTAAGTTCCCTTAATAAATCCAGAGTGAGTCATTTTCTAAATGACTCCTTTGAATCAACAGATTAAGAAGCTGAAGAATCAAGTGTTTAAAAGACTCAGAATCAAGTGTTTAGATTAAATAATTGCATAAAGTGAAAAAGAAGCCTGTTTGTAGAAACATTAATATTTATGAATGTTCCCCCAATTCTCAGTCGCCTACTGTAACCTAATGCAAAAAAATATAATTTTCAGCACTGTAATGGTAAATAAATTATACATTATTAAAATATTATTTAAAAGTGCATTTGTTAAGTATAATTGTAAGTATCATCATGTTATTTTTTTATGTATTGAATTCATCTGATTTTAATTAGAAAAAAATCATGGCCTTAAGTGTAGTGGATACTTAGTCTGTACTTAAATCCACTGAGAATAAGTCAGGGAACTTTTTTTTTTGTTTGTTTGTTGCACAGACTGATATTTAATTGACATTGTTTAGTTGTGGTCAACAATAACTTTTCTTTACTGTATTACAGTAATGAGAATTTACAAAAAACAACAGAAACATTATTTAAATACAAAATATTTATTAAGACTTTTAAGATCTCGTCCATAAAATCTCATTGCACATTAATGTGGCAGACACTGTCAGACCGCGAACCTGGATATGGCTAATTGACACCTGGAGATTTCATGATAACTTTTTATTATCTGTAGCAACACTGCAGTGGTTCATACCATTACACATTTCAAATCTAGCGTGATGCATGTAGACATATGCCTATCCTCTGGACTATCTTCACACGGAAGACTGCAAAACCATTTCTGTTCATATTGACACATCACCATCAACCTGAAACCTAACTCATCTTATTCTTTACTTCTCACCCATAAAACAGAACAAAAATAATAAAAAAAAAACAGTCAAGTTACAGATAAAACCGAACTAAAGATCAGTTCAGACAAACCATGTGATAAATACTAAAGTA
Organism: Sinocyclocheilus rhinocerous; assembly: GCF_001515625.1. NCBI lineage: Eukaryota > Metazoa > Chordata > Actinopteri > Cypriniformes > Cyprinidae > Sinocyclocheilus > Sinocyclocheilus rhinocerous. The sequence goes on along the minus strand of NW_015657961.1, from coordinate 825,069 downwards.
CCGTAAAGTTCCACTGAGGATGAAAATAAAACCTATATTGTGAATTACACTAAAAATTATATTAGCAGTTACAGTTAAGACCCTTAACAAGATTTCCCTTCATTGATGTAAAAACAACCCCTTTGAATCCCTTTGACATGCACACACACAAATCTCTAAAGGTGCATTACAGATGATGTGTCAGAGAAACAACACATTCCTATTTTATATTACACCAAAAATATATTACATTAATCTAGAAATTATTTATGATTTTATATTTCTAAAGAAATAATGTGCCTGATTTCATCACAGTTTTTACGGCTATTATCGCAAAGCAACTTCTATTGAAATGCAGCAAGTTACTGAGAGAAATACACAACAGCCAAAGGTCAACTACTGACTATTTCCTAGTGTCCACTAACATTTTGTCACTGAAATCCTTCCTTTAACACTTCAGACTTTCTTTAATAGACTAGACAGATCAGAAACAAGGCAGTAAATCTGCCATCTTGTAGCCATCAACTCAGATTTTATGGAAAATATAGGAGACATGAAATCGATCCTATTGAGTATTTAGAACAAGCCATCTCTGAGGTTTGACCTTTAAATGCTTTCATTCATTATCTTCTGTGTGTACAAATCCCACAATGCAGTGCAAGTCTCTGGACACAAACAGTCGGACCATTGAAACATTTCTCAGGCCAAAAAAATGGCAACAGCATTGCATCATCATTACAGAATCCATAATCAGCATACAAATCTGCAGAATAAACACCCGTTCGCTCACTTGCCGTTCCATCCACATAAATACATTCAGAAAACAAAGACAAGGCAATCGTATGACAACAAACCCCCAGAAACCATGAAAAGCACCTCAGAATCAACCAAAATGTCCTAAATGGTCCCGCACAGACACGTTTCTACCAGCTAAAAGCAACTGAAATTGATCACAGCTCTCACCACAGGAAGCTCAGATGATGTGAAACATTTCCAGCAAAGTATTTCAGCATCTAACAGTCACACACATTTTTTTTTTGTCCAAGGTAGATGAATGAAGTCACCTGAAAAGCAGAAAAGCATTTCAACGTCCTTGTGGCTCGATAAAAAAAACAGCTGGTTGATGAATGCAGATCATTTTATCACTGATAATCCATCATTTTTCGGCTAGAAACTGTTTGAGTTCAAGAACACTGTGGTGTTCCCGCCCTCAAAGAGAATTCAGTTTCTGATTGGCTCAAGATTTGATTGGTGGCCATGTGTGGCCATAAAGGAAGTGCGTGGGCGGAGCTCTTTGGTGATGAAAAGCAAATGATTTGGTTTCTCTATACAGTGAAGGCAAAATGGAGAGCATAGTGATCACTAAGAACTCTGGATGAACAAAAGCCCCGTTGACATCCACAACATTGAAGTTAAAGGCTAATTGTAGATAAATAAAGGCCTAAACTCACACACGTTTGCAGTGAAACATTGGCTAAGCCATGCAAACAGAACACAAATAACACTCTGAAACTATCAGCAATCATTTCATCTAAAAGTATATATATATATATATTTGTCAAAAATAGCCTATACTATACTGTGCGATACTGTACACTATAATCATTTATATAGGAGATTTAAGCGAGCAGAAATCTATCGTATGTTCAAATCTCTCTGCTGATGATGGTTTAGAAATGAGAGTTAATGAACATAAACTAGCACCTTAAGCTAATGCTAGCAATTAAGTTCCCTTAATAAATCCAGAGTGAGTCATTTTCTAAATGACTCCTTTGAATCAACAGATTAAGAAGCTGAAGAATCAAGTGTTTAAAAGACTCAGAATCAAGTGTTTAAAAGACTCAGTTTGATTCTTGGAGCTGCCGTTTAGTGCAAGAATCAAAGTGAAAACCACACACATACGATTCACATGATTCTACAGAGCTGGTGTATGACTGGACAGCTGGTCGTAAAGCTCTGCGTGCTGACTGGTGTAGAATAGAGGCATGAAGTGGCCGTCCAGTCTGCACCCCTTCTTTCTGCTGGACAGGAATGTAAGTGACGTTCATAGTGAAAGGTGTCTAATGAAGATGAGTGGCTCAGGTGAGTTTAAGGTCAGAGGACCAAACATAAAGTGTGATAATGGTCAGTGGTCACATATCAAGGTTGAGTCTGTGTGATAGAGTTAAGGTGAAAGGTCGTGGTTCAGTACACGCAGAGGTCAGGGAACTTCATTTCGTAGACTGGCACAGACTGGTACTGGGCGTGGCCTGACGTCACCATCACGGTGCCCGATGGGCTCGGGGGAGGGCTGATTAGAGATGAATAGACAAAACAACCAATCAAATATCAGTTCTTCACACTGAAAAAATATTACATGACAAACATTATAACAAGTAAATATTCTACTTTATGAAATGTCAACATACCGAATGGTGAGTTCAAATATCTGAGCCAAGCGATCGTGCAGCATGTTGGCCTGAAAACACACACAGGAAGTTCAAATGCTGCGTCAACGGGCTCCTTATTACCACAACACAATCTTACACCAATTATGCTTAATATGCCAATGATGTGTAATGTCATCTTACATCTTAAAAAGAGTTCTTTAATCAGGAAAAGTCAGAAATGGTTTAAGCAAACCCCCATATTTTTTGCACATTGACAGGAAATGGTTTATTCAATGCAGAGTTTGGTAGAGTAAATATGTCTTACAAAAACTAACCTTATATATATTTACTTGTATCTAATATTATTATATATTGGCCAATTCAAAACTTTGGCGTCATTGGTTTTGAAAGGTTGCATTTATTTGATCATAAATACAGTAAAAGGATAATATTGTGAAATATTAAACAGTTAAAAATAACTATATTCTATTTTAATATATTTTACAATGTAATTTATTCGTGTGATGGCAAAGCTGAATTTTCAGCAGGCATTAAATTCAGTCTTCAATGTCACATGATCCTTCAGAAATCATTCTAATATGCTGATTTGCTGCCCAAGAAACATTTCTTATTATCAATGTTAAAAATTGTTGTGCTGCCTAATATTTTTGTGGAAATCTTGACACATTTATTTCTAAGATACTGAATATAAAGTTTAAAAGAACAGCATTTATTTGTACTATTATCCATGTCTTTACTGTCACTTTTGATCAATTTAATGCGTCCTTGTTGAATAAAAGTTTTTAAAAATTTTCTTAAACAAAAAACAATTTTGAACAATAGTGCATGCATGCCAATACATAGATTATTGGGCTAAAACTATAAAAAATTATCTGTTATCATATTGGCACATTCTTGGTTTTCCCCAGTGCTTTGTTTTAAATGCAAACAAGCTGATTGGCAGAACACACATGCTGTACCTTGGACTCGCAGTGGGCGGCAATCTCTTCAAACGGAGCCTTCTGGAACTTCTCCATCACCTGCCGTCTCCTCTCCCTCTCCTGTTCCTCCAGACCTGTGGTATCTGAGAGAGATGGAGCGACATCAGACGCTAGCACACAAACACACACTGAGCAGACTAATCCACACGTACCGATGGCCTTCTTCAGGGTCTCAAACGTGATCTCCTCTGCAAGCTGAGACTACAGGATAAACACACAAATATGTTCTTTAGTCTAATTCTTCATGATGAACAACTCAAGCATGTTTAAATTGTGTCCAGTGTACCTGATCAGGCAAGCTGTTGGAAAGGATGTCAACTTGGAGAGAAATAGTGTCGACAAAACTCTTCCTACGGGGCAGTCGATCTTCATCTGTGGGACAGAAGTCACTGACATAAATGGTGGAAGCTTTGAGACCTCAGATATTTCTGATCATGCACAGATTCGATCTGGATAACTAAACACAGTATTCGCATTTGTGATATATGGGTTTAATTCACCTCTAATTCATGAAGGGAGGTGAATTTCCCAAAGCCAGCCAGTGTAATCTCACTGACTGCTCATGTTTAATGAATGTAATGTTGAGGCAAAGCGGCATGAAATCATTATTAAACAGAAGGAAATGCAAATCACACCAACACAGGCAACAATCACAGCAAAACAGGTTTCAAAACAAAAATTCATAAGTAGAAGTGAGTGTTTCAGGGCAAGAGTGCTGATGACATATCAGAAGTAAACCAACTCCATAAACATCTCATTTCAGGAAACAAATATATACACTCACATTCCATCAAAACATCCCTTGCATATTTGTTTTTCCTCATTATAACCGCATAATATTAAGGTTGAACAAACTAATGTTTTCCTATTACAAGTTTACACCACAAGAAATGAATAAAACTTGGAACAGTTTTATATACAGTATATAGTACAAGTATAATTTTTAATTATATTTAATATATTCAAATATATTTATTAAATATAACTGTGCAATTAATATTAATTCAAATCTCACCAATTCTTTGTAATATTAATAATAATATCTATTTATCAAATCAGCACTGGAATCTGTGACCAAATTTATGTGTAAAATAAACCCTCTACTCAAAGGGTTTCTCTAGTTCAGCAGGTTGAAAGTGAGGTCCAAAAATTCCAATAAAATGTCAAATGATGCTTCATCAGCACTCTCCCTTTGACCCAAGCTACTGAACTAAGAGCTCAAACCGTTGTGTTATCTCTTTAACCTACCAGTAAAACCATCCAGACGACAGCAGCATACAAAACACCAAACAGGACCAATTATCTCATTACACAATATACCTGCTGTATATTTCATCCCAATGCAGAAATTCATTTAACAACACATTCAGGAGCTACAGGAAATCTGTCACGGCTGCTACAGAGGAGAGGAAGTCGACATATGTAACAGTGGTAAACTTAGGGTTGGGCTAGGGAGAAACTAACTACATATTCGTGCTATTCACTAAACCTTCTATCCACACACACATGGACAGGTGACCTCACTAACTCACTGATGGTACCTCTGGATGTCTGTCTGCATCTGTGCAGAATCTTTCCTACCGTGTAAAGGACTACAGTGCAAACACACACAGAGAGAAGGCAACAGTGAATGAAGTGGGTGAATTCACATGTGACAAGAAATAATCTTCAGGAAGTTAGTATTAACAGTAAAACTAGTATTTTAGAGGTTTAGAGGGACTTGGTGATTAATCTTAGAATACACTACATGACAGATTTTAAAACACTAGGCATCATACACTTGCCGAATTTGTAAGTGGATACAGAGAAAAACTGGGCATCATACACTAAAAAACTGAGGATCAAACACTACCAGACTTTCAAGACTTTCCAAACATAAACTCATACAGAAACGTGTTTCGTTTCTAGGATATGCATGACAAATGAAAACTATTTGTATTAAAATCAGCTCAAAATATCAAACATGTCATATCCTCTGACTGGATGGAATTAAATTTGTCAACTACTACTGCCCAAAATCTGCAGGCTAGCTATGACTTTCAGCTACTAGACATAGAGGCAGCAGATCAGGCCAAAAATACGGGCAAAAGATGTGTAGTGTATTGCAGCTTTAAGTAAGGTTAAGTGCTTAAAGACAGCACGAAATGGCATTCACAATCATTTTATTTTCATAATGTGACATATTTTCATCTGAAATGAAATATTCAATGAGAAAAATATATATTTTACCCACTGTGATTTGATTGGACAGGGAAATGCTATACTTTTAATTAACAGTATTATTGCCTAATCAGCAAAAAAGTAATTTCACATGCAGAAAACTATTTCATATATATTTTTTTTTTTAAAGTATTAAAAAATTAAATGTCAATATAGGGTTAATTAGCATGTAATGTTGCTGCTTAAGATTTAATCTTTAATATTAAATTAAATCAGATAACGTCTGATTTCTTGAACAGCACAGATTAGTGTTTACCTGTAACCTGCGGTATGTACGGAACAGCTAGTCTCTCTACGTTATATCCAGGTACAGACAGAGCTTCTGCCAGATCAGCCGTCTGAAAATACAAACCAACGTCGTCCCGGTCTAAAGAGTCTGGGAGCCTGATCCACACACACAAACATACAGATACACACAAGGAAAGAGACCTGGAATGAGTTATGGCATTGTTATTATACATTAATAAAATCAACAGATTCAAGCTATTAAAAGGTTAAAAAAAGGTTACATTTAAAATAAATCATTCATTTTAAAGGCTACAGTAAATTCAAGAATCACAACATTGTAATGTACGGCATGAAAAAATTGATATTTATTTTGAGTTCAGCTAAAGATTACATTTAATAGCTTTATTAAATTATCAGCGTTTTTAAAGATTAACTTTAAGTGAATAATAGATGAAGCCAAAGGTAAGCATAATTAATTATCCCATATCGACTGATATCGATAAATAAAATAAAAAAACTCTAATTTTGGCTGATTACTGATATTCTCCTTAAGAACAAACACATTCACAGAAATACTCACACACACTTCTCTCTGAAGACGTGTTCAGGCAGAAGGTGCGGAGCATCTAGATTTCTCATCTCAATCACCTGACAGGAAGAAAAGGAGTTACAGGATGTTGTATGTAGGATACGTGTGTGCCATAAGCATGTGCGCACATTTACCTTGCTCACGTGTTGGCAGAAAGGGGGATTTGCAATCATCTGACTGAGGAAGTTGAGGTATGCGGCGACCAATGCCATGATTCCACAGCGAATAAACATTGGCATGTTCTCCTCATTGGCCAGGGCCATATCCTTCAGCCAATCAAAACACAGATAAGCATAACAAATAGGAAATCTTGGACAAATTGCTTCTGCTAAGTTTCTTTGGATGCAAGCGTCTGCTAAATGAAGAAATGTCAGTGTAGGTGAGCATACCTGCAGGGCGATGGACAGGCGTATGAGATCAATCACCACCTCCTCATTGGCAAGTTCAATAGTGATCAATGCCAGAGCTGTGAAAAGCAGCTCAAAGTTCTTCTGCACATTATCTTCCTCCTTACAGCCCAGATAGATGTGTCTGTATAGCTGCTGCCCATGCTGGAGGGAGAGAGATCAACAGTTTCAGAGCTGCGGTTCCATGCGTGTGTAGTTGTGACGCCTGTGTGTGTTTATGAAGTCTTGTACCTTTTTCATGAAGACCACATCCTGTTTGGAGATTTTTTCTCTCTTGATCTTCAGAGCGGCTACATTAGGAATAATCCTGCACACAAACACAAAGGAAATGGTTCAGTAAGCGTTTATTCTGAGGCAGATGCATCAGAACACACACTCTCACCTAAAACTGCTGACACCAGAGTTATGATATTATTGTTAACTAAAACTATTAAACTTTAAAAGTTGTTTTCGTTAATTGAAATAAGGCTTACATATTAATGTTTACACTTACAATGCTTACACATTTATATATATTAATGTTAAAGTAGAAGCACTGCAATTACTAATATTGAAAAAAAATTATTGATTGAAAAAAAAAAAACTAAGGAAAATTACATAAAGCACAACAAAATTACTTAGACTACATGTACAATAAATATATAAAAATCGAATATACAAAAAAAGCACAACAAAATTACTTAAACTAAATTTATAATAATATAATATATAAAAAATATCTAATACAAATTATTAATAGATACTATAACAGTATATCAACAATAAAAATAAAACTGGTATGTCAATCAAGTAAATCTTTTAATTGTGATTGATCTCATAATTCTTTCAAGGAGTAGTTCACGCAAAAATAGTGGAATATATTGTACTATAGTGATACAGATTAGATTCATGATACATTTATGATGCTTTTGTGTACTTTTTGAAGTTTGACCTCATCCACATTTGCTTTCTTAAATAAAAAAAAAAGCATGGTCTATAAAAGAAAGATCACATACTGACTTTTAAAACAACACTGAGTAAATAAAATTTTAAAGTTTGACCTCATCCACATTTGCTTTCTTAAATAAAAAAAAAAGTATGGTCTATAAAAGAAAGATCACATACTGACTTTTAAAACAACACTGAGTAAATAAAATTTTTATGTTAAAAAAAGAATTTCAACATACAAAGAATACAAAAAAGAAGGTAAACATCCCATCTGTGTTTGATGTATAAATGAATAACCCATAACCCACTTGTGCTGCAGCTCCTTTAATGAGGTTTTACGAATCCCACAGAACATAATGAAACAGTTATATGTCAAATTGAATAAATGCATTTACAGCATTAAAAACGGTGTTAAATAATTTAATTAATTGCAGGTGTTAACGCATTCCCTTTTGACAGCCCTAGTTTTCACACATTCACTTTAGGGTGTTAAGTGTGCATCCATACCGGATCCCTCTGAGTTTGGCTCTGTTGTCATGGCGATCAACGATGTTGTGCAGAATCTCCAAGACGAGCTGCCGGAGTTCACTGTCTTCCATCAAAGAGATAGAGCATAACGGCTCCAGAAACGCCATGGGCAGGCCAGCACAAATCGTTTTACACTTAAACCCTGACGTAACCTACACACACACACAAACACACAGAAAGAATCCATCAGATATGAACAGTACCACCATTATAGTACATATTCACACTAGTAACTCTAGAAACACTGTTGCGCTCGTGGAAATGGCCACAAGTGGAGACGTGCTGATATCGCGTTTGGTCTCGTTCTGTATGGCGTATCTTGTCAGTGTCTGCGCTTGCTTGGCCATTTGTTGTAGAAAAAAATAAGGAAAGTGTGTTCAAGCGCCAGCAGAAAACAGTGTAAAGAAATACTCTTTGAGAGAAGCAGTCATTATCAGCGGAAGTTAAAAGCAGCTCGTAAGTGTATTTACTTGTCTCATTAGTGTTTAGTGCAGTTGTCGTTGCTAGGAAACGCTTGTTTTGTTTACTGTGTGGAGACGTGCTGATATCGTGTTTGGTCTCGTTCTGTACCGCGTATCTTGTCAGTGTCTGCGCTTGCTTGGCCATTTGTTGGGAAAAAAATAAAGAAAGTGTGTCCAGCTGAATTAATTTAGTATTCTGTTAGACGGCCATACACATATATGTAGTTGTTTTTTTGGTGTTTGGCTTAGTGTTAATGTTAGAATCATTATTATACTCTTATACTTTTTGTTCTTTAATATTTTCAGTTGTTTTTAGCTTTATTTTTTGTTTTTCATTTAAATGTTAAGTTTTGAAATTTTGTAATTTTATTAATTTGTCATTTTTATTTAATTTCTTTATTTTTAAAATGTGTATAAGTAGTATTTATACAGTTTTAGCTTTTAGTTTGGGATCTGTTTTTAGTTGTTTTAATACTACAATTGATTGCTTCTGTTGTCCTCATTTGTAAGTCGCTTTGGATAAAAGCGTCTGCTAAATGACTAAATAAATAAAATAAAATAAAAATAAAAGTGGGAGAAGGAGAGCAAAATCTGTTGACATCCAAAATAACAATTGTATATCTCAACCTGCGGCCCATTTCCTGCCTGTTGCTGGGCAACAGTGTCTGAAAAGTTGCCCTGTCTAAAACCAGACTAAAGACAAAATTGGACATTAGAAAAAAAAGAAGAAAAAGGACACAAAGCACCACAGGCAGCTGTAATCTAATGTTATGATCCGTGCAGTCTGCTGTCTAGGAACCTTCAGAAACTCCCTCCAGGAGAGAGTGGAGGGTTTTTACTAACAAGCTCAGAGACAAAATATAAGTCTAATATATTCACTAGTCATGACTGATAACTCTGAAATGATGCCTGATACAAGCCTTAAAGTGTGGTCACATTAGCAAAATTTCTGCAATTTTTTCCTAGCAAAGTAAGCCCCGTTCAACACTACCAGCGACTTTTTCGCTGTATGTCGCTAGACTCTGTGCTGTGAAGATGCTTGTGGGCGTTCCTACTGCTGTCGCTCTAATGCAGGGGTGGCGAACATCGGTCCGGGAAGAGCCGCAGCCCTGCAGAGTTTTGCTTCAACCCTAATCAAACACACCTGAACAAGCTAATCAAGGTCTGAAGGGTTATTAGGAAGCTACAGGCAGGTGAGTTTTAATTAGGGTTGGAGCTGAACTCTGCACGGCTGCGGCTCTCCAGGACTGGAGTTCGCCACCCCTGCTCTAATGTTATTGGTAGACTGCACGTCTGGACATATAAAATGCAATCACAAACTGTATATTGCCGGTATGTCGCTAGACTCCGTGCTGTGAAGACGCTTGTGGGCGTTCCTACTGCTGTAGCTCTAATGTTATTGGTAGACTGCACGTCTGGACATATAAAATGCAATCACAAACTGTATATTGCCGGTAAAACTAAGATACCATTCTATTATGACTAGGAATTAGACTTAAATTCTGCTGTTGGAGAGTGTTGTTATATAAACTACAGCAGTGCTCGTGCATTAAATCATAAAACCGGTGCTAAACTGCTCACTGCATCATGTAATTAACAACTCGAACGATCAATGTATGAATCAAACTCACTTAGACAGCCAACGGTTTTTTTTCTACGCATCATTTTTTATATCCATGTATGTGGTTACAGTAAAATCATATAAAACAGTGAAATCGCTCAGGAAATCTGTCCTGTCTTGCCTGCACTCGAGATGGTGACGTGTGAGCACCACTGACAGATTCTTCACCCCTATTGGTTGTCGCTCGCGAAATTCGCTGTTTATTTGCATAAAGTTAAACAATTCTTAACTTTTGTCGCTTGACATGCCCACATTCTGTCGCCAACGGTCACTGTCGCTCGTGTCGCCGGAAGTCGCCAGCTCTCCATTGAAAATGAATGGGAGCATGTCACTTTGTCGCTGTGTGTCGCTGGCAGTGTGAACGGCAAAAATTGTGAGATCACGTGATGGTTCACTTGTCCGAACGAACCGATTCGGTAAGAATCGGATTGGCCAACACTAGTGAGTATTAGGGATGGGAAGAATCCCCGATTCGCTCGATGCATCGGCATAAAAAGTTATCGATGCGATGCATCGGTTTAAAAAGTGTATATCGGCTACAAGTCGGCATTTGTATCGCGATGCATCGTTTCTAACATATTTGCATCGGTAAAAACCGATTTATTTATATATAATTACTAGAGGATGCGCTATACTTTTATTATTTAGAAAGTGACCAATAATCTGTGATTTATGTATTTGTTTGTCAAGCGCATTCTCTCATCACCGCTGCTGCGTGAATATGACGCATCACAACACCACGGAGACCCGAGAAAGAACTGGGATTAAAGTCCAAAACCTGACTTGAAATAACCTAACAAATCAATCGGGGCTAAAGCGGTTCCATAAACGACAAATTAAGTTCACA
>NW_015657961.1:803396-813657 GCF_001515625.1 Sinocyclocheilus rhinocerous | reverse complement strand
GTGACGTGTGAGCACCACTGACAGATTCTTCACCCCTATTGGTTGTCGCTCGCGAAATTCGCTGTTTATTTGCATAAAGTTAAACAATTCTTAACTTTTGTCGCTTGACATGCCCACATTCTGTCGCCAACGGTCACTGTCGCTCGTGTCGCCGGAAGTCGCCAGCTCTCCATTGAAAATGAATGGGAGCATGTCACTTTGTCGCTGTGTGTCGCTGGCAGTGTGAACGGGGCTTGAGTCAGTCATCTATTGTCGACAGTGATGTATGAAGCAGAGCTCACACAGAAGTCACTTTCAAACTGAGCAGCTTTCTGTTAGTCAATGCGACAAATTTGTTTGACCGAGTGAACCTGATGCGAAATTTGCTCGAGGAAATCTTTCGCCATCATGCAAAATTACAGACTGCGTGGATTCCTATTGAAATGAATGCCTTTTGCTGGCAAAAATTCAGCGAGCAAGGACAAATGTGATCACACCTTTAGTTTAACTTCATCATCACTACCTTACACACACACACACACACACACACAGGTTTGTTTTTGTGAAAAGTGGGGACATCCCATAGGCGTAATGGTTTTTATACTGTACAGACCGTATATTCTATTGCCCTACCACACACACACACACACACACACACACACACACACAAAAGAAAAGAAAGAAAAGAGGTTTACCATAATGAGAGAACTTAACAGCATTGCCTGGATTCTCTTAGTGCCCTGATGCCTGAGAAAGAAAGGAGATAATTCAAAATCTTTGAGATTATTATATTAGACTAAAACTATGGCATAAAGCCGTCAAAAACATCTCAATTATGTAAACATTACTTGAATTTTTTCCAGTTATTCAGGAGAAGTAAATAGTAATGCAGTACAATACAGAACAAAAAGAGGAATAGTACAAATAAAAACAACTAAACAAAGACACAAATGAAAAAAAAAACAGTGCCTAAAGTTTTTTTTGAATCTGTAACCGCAATATTTCGAGGTCTGATTTGTCTGTTTACACTCACTGAAGACGCACTTTTGACATCCCTGATTACAAGTTATTTGCATGTTGCAAATGTGCATGTGTCAGTTTAACATGCACACTTAAACTTTCTCCAAACACTAAAACTGCAAATAACTTGTTGACGACTGTAGAATCACACACACTGTCCTACCCGATCTTGACGGTGTCCAGCGTGTGACACGGCGTGCCGTAAACAGGAACTTTCCCCATAATGAACATCATCACTTCAGCTCTCTGATAATCAGGAAGATTTCCTCCAAAGAAACCTAGACACGCACACAAATCCATTTTATTGAATTGGTTCAGTATTTGGACATAACAAGAGTTCTTATTTTAGTGAGCATGTCAAGCTGTCACCGATGGTTTGGATGATGGCATTCTGGACGATCCGCTCCTCGCTCTCTTTGGTGCGGGTGGAGGAAAGGCTGCTCGCGGAGTTCCTGCGGGAACCGTCGCCCAGCTCAAAATCCACACTCATACGCAGATGCTTTAGCAGGGTGTTAAACACCTCCAGGACCGTGGGACCTGAGAATTAGCACACAGACAGCACAAAAGTAATTATGCAGAATCGTTCAGATTTTCCTTCAAAAGCAGCACAGAAGATGCTTAAAACATCACATTCTGTCTGGACCTACCGAATAATCACTGTGTGATATTAAAGTGATAGTTCGATGAACATTTTGTCATCATTTACCCACCCTCATGTTGTTCCAAACCTGTATTTTCTTTCTTCTACTGAACACAGAAAAATATATTTTGGTAATTTTTCCATAGTATGGAAAAAAAATACTATGGAAGTCAATGGCTACCGTCAACTGTTTGGTTACCAACATTTGCCAAAATATCTTCTTTTGTGTTCAACATAATAAAAAAAACTCATACAGGTTTGGAACAACATGAGGGTGAGTAAATGATGACAAAATTACCATTTTGGTGAACTATCCCTTTAAAAACCACATTAAAGGGTCAGTTCACCCAAAAATGAAAATTCTGTCATTAATTACTCACCCTCGTGTTGTTCCAAATCCGTAAGACCTTCGTTCATCTTCGGAACACAATTTAAGATATTTCTGACTAAATCTGAGGGCTCTCTGACCCTCCCATAGACAGCAAGGTAACTACCACGTTCAAAGTCCAGAAAAGTACCAAGCTACAAGCTCGCGTCATGATACTGTCGTGAACACGCGTCCACAAATGAAGCAGTAGAGATGAAAATGTGGAATAAAGTCATTATTTTTGTTTTCTTTGCACAAAAAAGTATTCTTGTAGCTTTGTAACTTTACAGTTGAACCACTGATGTCACACGGACTACTTTGTCGATCATCTTGGTACTTTTCTGGACCTTGAACGTGGTAGTTACCTTGCTGTCTATGGGAGGGTCAGAGAGCCCTCATATTTAATCAAAAATATCTTAAATTGTGTTCCGAAGATGAACGAAGGTCTTACGGGTTTCGAACAACACGAGGGTTAGTAATTAATGACAGAATTTTCATCTTTGGGTGAACTAACCCTTTAAAAAAAAATCATCAGACCATGTGACTCAAACTAGACGCAGGAACTAAAGAGCACTGCTAGGGGGCGCTGCAGTTTCTCTACACAGCAAACCCTCAAAACCTTCAGTCACTTGTCACCATACACCATAAAAACCACATGACGGACCCCTAATGAGTGCACTAGTTCACCATACACACGCCCAATTTAGTGACCGCCTGAAGGTTTTGACTGGGTGCCGGCTGTGTTAGTTAACATACCCAACCACAGATTGGGTGGTGAAGAGACAGGACTGAGAAACCTGTAAGCATTGTTTTGATTATGTGCAATATGACCTGTGAGAAAAAACAGATTTCAGGAAAGAGACATGGAATAAAGAAAAAGACAATGAGGAATGAACATCAGAAGAGATGATGAAATGACAAGCGGAAATGTAGTTTGTTATTTTCGGCATCTACACACAAGTAAAAGAACAAACAGAATGACATTAAAAAAGAAAGAAATGAACATGATTTTAGGATGAGAATAAAACAGCAACAAGTAGACTTTTACATTTAAACCGTACACAAAAGGGTGCATTAAACTGATTAAAAGTGACAGTAAATACATTTTTAATGTTACAAAAAAAGCAGTTCTTTTGAAATTTCTATTCATTGAAGAATCCTGAAAAAATGTATCACGGTTTCCGCAGAAATATGAACAAGAACAACTGTTCTCCACATTGATAATAATAAGAAAGTTTCTTGAGCACCAAATCTTATATCAAGATCATATGACACTTTCCTGTTTGCCATCACAAATTACATTTGAAAATATATTAAAATAGAAAAGTTATTTTAAATTGTAATAATGTTTCACAATAGTACTGTTTTCACTTTATTTTTGATCAAACAAATGCAGCCTTATTGAGCACAAGAGACTTCTTTCAAAAACATTTTAAAAAGTCAACGGTACTGTAAACGTAACAATGTATAAAATATCATTTTTACATTTTCTTTAAATAAAAACTCCACAAAGCTAGGATGGTTACTTCAAAGCCAGAATGTGAATGTCCACAGTTTGTGTGAGTCTGGGATTTGTTTAGCTGTTTTAAGTCTTAACACTCAGACAAATACATCTCTCCACACAAAGCCACACAATTTGAGTTATCATCTATGTCTGTAGCACAAACCGTGCAGGACGAGTTACGTGCCAAAGTTGAATTCTTAGGGTTAATGGTTTGTAAATCTTACACAAAGTATGAGCAGTAATAACCATGATGCTTGTCTTAGATGATCAGTACTCAGTCTTACCGATGGAGCCCTTGGCTGCTATGGCAACCGTCTCCAGCAGCACCTGAACGATACCTGCCCTCACACGTGGGGTGTTCTTACTGTGGGTGTCAAGGTGAGACAACACTTGCTGGATCACATGGTGAGAATGCTGGGCCTGACACACACACACACACACACACACACACACACACTTCATTACACATGCTGTAGAAGTGAATTTACTCCCCATTATCATTAAATGCTGCAACGGTCACACAGGATTAACGCAAAGAGATGAAGTGAGAATCTGGTCTCTTTACCTGTATTGAGTACATGATTATCCTGAAACAGGAAACAGCAAAATCATTCGGGTCCCACAGACGATGGTTGTCTAAATGCCTGCAGGAAAATAAAGCTGTTTATTATGACCTCTTATAAGACAACATATTTACTGACAATTCATGGATAGTCATGTATAAGATGTCTTCCTTTCTCTGTGTTTATCAAATATTTAGGATTATTTGATAATGTTTTCAAACCACCAATACTACACCAGTATTGAGTACATGATATTATTATCATTATTATGAATGGAGTGCAATGTGTAATATGATGGAATAAGTCCCACCTTCTAAGGAAAAGAGCCAATCAACAAATGGTAGTCAGTGTCTAGAAATGTGTGCTTGAGACTGCAACCTGGAATATATGCTTTTAATGCTATTTGAGCATAAGAAACAACATTTATGAGTCAGTTAATGCCAGATTTTATAGCAGATATGAAACATGTTATTAAATTTTGAAAACTGCCATATTTAAATATGCTGAATTTACCCTTTTCTAAATAAAAAATTACTGACCAATTTTATGTTAGTAATCTTTGCCCTCCACAATTTTCTCAAACAAGCTTTTAGCATTTTCTAATGTAAATCTATGGAGAATCTGTGTTTGGAGGTTTTTTATTCATTTTATGGAAATTATCTAAAAAAAAAAAAAAAGGTTAAACCGTTGTCATTTATTATAGTGAAGTAGAGATGATACAAGTAGAATTTTTGCATCCTTTTCCAATTTTTCCAAAACACACACACACACACACACGCACGCACACGCACACAACAACAACAACAGCAACAGCAAAAATCATAATTAAAGAGATAGTTCACCCAAAAATAAAAATTTAATCATTATCTACCCGCATTTTGTTTCAAACCTGTATGACTATATTTCTTCTGTGCAACACAAAGAAGATATTTTGAGAAATGTCTCAGTGTTTTTCATCTATAAATTGGTAACCAATGGCCACCAAAACTGTTTGATACCAGCCTTCTTTAAAATATCTTTTAATGTTCTGCCGAAGAAAAAAAGTCATACAGGTTTGGAACTCAAATTCCATAAATAAGCTAGTTTGGAGTCTTTAAAGGCTCATGTGCAACCAGGCGACCACATTCACAGTCTGTGATTTTTATACAGGTGTTTGCAGTCAATTCTTGCACCGCTGTCTGTTACGTCGGACACGGTGCTTCCAACAGCAGCTGTGATGCGGAAAATTGAGCAATCTTTCACCACATCACAAATCCTGTTTCCACACCTTTGTCTCTCCTCTTTTCCGCAGTCTGATCTAAGTCTAAAACCTCTATGCCACCATCGTCTCCCTTCCTGCTGTCACCATGGTAACGTCAGTCTGATCTCACCCCCCATCCGATGCGAGCTATATTTAGAACGCCAGAAATCCACCTCCACCCAAAAAAAGCTCTTGCTGTCTGTCTGTCTGTCTCCCCGAACACCAGCTTTATGTGTTATCAGAGGTACAGATATCTGCCCTTGAGCTCAATGTTCCGTCAAAACCTCACGCAAGTTTAATAAATACAGAGCGCACCGCGCACAGTTTAATTAGGAAAGACCGAGAGAAAAAGCGAGACATGAGAGACGGAGAGATGTGATGGAGAAGGTGAGGCGGTGTGATAAGAGGAAGAGACGCGTTTGAGAGCCCCTTGGCGCTTTGATATTCTCTTTTTACAAACGTCTCATTCAGTACTAATTGGCCAATGACTGAGATGAGCCAAAACAGTCTCATTAATGAGCAGAAAAAAAGTCATACAGGTTTGGAACTCAAATTCCATAAATAAGCTAGTTTGGAGTCTTTAAAGGCTCATGTGCAACCAGGCGACCACATTCACAGTCTGTGATTTTTATACAGGTGTTTGCAGTCAATTCTTGCACCGCTGTCTGTTACGTCGGACACGGTGCTTCCAACAGCAGCTGTGATGCGGAAAATTGAGCAATCTTTCACCACATCACAAATCCTGTTTCCACACCTTTGTCTCTCCTCTTTTCCGCAGTCTGATCTAAGTCTAAAACCTCTATGCCACCATCGTCTCCCTTCCTGCTGTCACCATGGTAACGTCAGTCTGATCTCACCCCCCATCCGATGCGAGCTATATTTAGAACGCCAGAAATCCACCTCCACCCAAAAAAAGCTCTTGCTGTCTGTCTGTCTGTCTCCCCGAACACCAGCTTTATGTGTTATCAGAGGTACAGATATCTGCCCTTGAGCTCAATGTTCCCTCAAAACCTCACGCAAGTTTAATAAATACAGAGCGCACCGCGCACAGTTTAATTAGGAAAGACCGAGAGAAAGAGCGAGACATGAGAGACGGAGAGATGTGATGGAGAAGGTGAGGCGGTGTGATAAGAGGAAGAGACGCGTTTGAGAGCCCCTTGGCGCTTTGATATTCTCTTTTTACAAACGTCTCATTCAGTACTAATTGGCCAATGACTGAGATGAGCCAAAACAGTCTCATTAATGAGCCCTGTGAGTGTCCGCACACACACACACACACACACACACACACACGGAGCATACAGCTGCATGTGTCTGAATAGTGTGCTAATAAGCTGCAGATGGAGACCAGGTCAGAGCAGTCAGACCGAAAACTGTTAATTTACACACGACGCAAAGTCAAAGCAGCTCATCTTCAACTCTGAATCTAAAGTTTCACCTTCAGCTGCCATTAAATTCAGACAGACATACGCATATACAGAGCATTTACTCATTATCTTAAATCAAAGAAATATCTTTGTAATGCTACGGGTTAACACATATGCTTTAATTTGATTGGATAAAGTGGTTTTTCACTGTTAATTATGAAGTGAATGTACATTACCGGTCAAAAATGTATTAGAATAATTAAGATTCTTTAATGTTTTTGAAAGAAGTTTCTTATGCTCACAAAGGCTGTACAACAGTAATGTTGAGAAATATTAGTTCAAATTAAAATAACTGTTTTCTATTTCAATATATTTTGAAATGTAATTAATTCCAGTGATGGTAAAAACTGAATTTTCAACAGCCATCACTCCAGTCTTTAGTGTCACATGATTCTTCAGAAATCATTCTAAATGATTTTGAATGGTGATGTACTGTATACAACAATTTGAATAAATACATTTTCTAAAATTCAAATAAATACATTTTCTCAAACTTTTTTTTGGTGGTTTTATTTCATGAAATTCTGTGTCATAATGATATAGTCATCTTTAAACCATTTACTTGCTTATAAAATGACCAGGAAATGACTTTGATGTTCGTCTAGACTTGCCTGGATGTGCACAGCATGAATCAGGAGAACATTAGTGCTAATGGTGGAAAAAAACCAGCTCTAATATAATGAGATATTCAAGTAATAAGCCACGAGAGGACAGGCTATGGAGACCTTACTATAGTTAAAAGGTGTTAAGCAGGACAGGAAAAGAGTACTGAATTTGACTGATTTTCAGTCACAAGCAGCCCAAAATTCACCTGCAGGTTTCTTTTGATAAAGAGATCTATTAATTTATAATATATAGTTGTACTTTAATATTTAACTGCTAAACTAATTGCAGCCGCATGAGAATAATCAATACTGCATTCATTGCGCACTGTCTACTCGTGTAATATACACTCGAAAAAGGGTTTTTGCTGCTTGTCCAATTTAATTAAAATGAGTTGATACAATTCTTGCACATTTTATCATGCATGCAATTAATTTAAATTTGTAAAATGAAAGTTTGCTTAATCCGTTTGCATTGAGGCGAATAATTTTCACTGATATAACACTGGAAAATTATGGGAGTGTTTTTAATCTAATATCATCTGTCCATGTAGTCTATTTAATTTAGTACTCTGCTAAATTAAAATATGGTTATTTCTTTATTTTTGTAAATAATAAAGGTATTGTTGATGCTGACATTATGAAATACTTTCATTTTTGAAGATGTGAAATCAGAGAAAAAAAAGATGTATGTCAATATTCAGTGTCAGTAGGACTGATATGATGTCAGTGTGCAATCAGAGACACATATTTGCATCTGTAAGCCATTTAACACATAAATCAAGCACAAAACAGCTGGATTCAGATCACAACAATTCCTTTAACACAAAACAGAGCCATCTGGGTGCTGCTTTTATTTTCTGCATGATATTTATGTTGAGACTGAATGAATCCCATCATGCCCACAGCGTGAGAGGAAGCAGACGAGCGGCTGACAGCAGCAGCAGCGTCCGGACACCTGAGCTCGCAGGCTAACACCGCGCTGTGTGTTTGTCTGAAAACATCTGTGTGTCTCTGTGTGTCTCAAAGTGCTCTGGCACCCTTCGCATATGAGTACGCGCTGCATATTTGAGACTACAGCTCATCAAGATCATACAACACCTGATCTATCTATGAACATGTTATCATTGTATTGTCTGCTTTCAGTTTTCTCTTGCAATCTCTGCTCACAAGCAACCCTGAAGAGCGATTAATGGAAACTGACATCCTTGAAAAGCTGAAACGGCCACACATATTTTAGCCTGCGCGTTTGCGTGTGTGTTACAGGGTTAAATGAAATAGCACAGATTTAAAATGGTGCAATACCAATATTTAGCAGATATTTGTACCTGACCTTAACGTGCAGGTATTTAGCTCAGTTGAGCAGTTCAGGCAGTGTGATGTGAAGGATAAAAGTTAATGTTTAAGGGTGAATAATGCATCAATGCATGATTTTAGAATCAAATGCATTGATTATGTAATTTATATTCATTTACCATAACTGCAATAAAACAGTTAGGGCATGTAAAAGCTTTGGTGTGAAGCGTGTGATGATGTGAGAAAGTGACATGCCCATAAATATGCTTCCAAATCACAAAAATAACTATAAAACTAAACTTACTAGTGATGCAACTAAATTAATTTCTAACGAAAATTAAAGATTCCATTTAGCCAAAAAAGAAACCAAAAATAAACCTGAATCAAATATAAACATTTACATTGCACATATATGCAGCGTTTATATAAACTTTTTAATGATATAATTATGTTTCTACTCCAATTAATTGTCGACATATAAACATTTCAATGGTGGCTATAATAAAAAATTTATTAAAATGCGTAATTGTATAAAGGCGCTAATTAATCATAAATGGTATGGTCAATGATTGCGCACATCCAAAACATTTTCAGCCAAATAGCTAAAGCAAAGCCTATCAAAGTGAATCCCATGAAACTGTATGGAGTTTCCATAGCAACAAAAAAAGGGAAGTTATAAAAATAAACTTTCAACTGCAATAGCAACGTCACAATAGCTCGCGGTCTAGATGTGTGCGTTTTTTTGAACAAAATTTTGAAGTCATGGTACCCTGATCACAATGTAATGCTACTACCATGGCAACAAGCCCAGTACAAAAAAAACACAACTTAAAGTCAATGGCTGTTCTTTTTGCTGTAATGAGTGAATCTGCTTGTTAAGTCTGATGTCACGTGTCATCGCTTCCGGGTCCAAACGCTCTATCAGATGTCACAAGAAAATAACAAGTGGTGCTAATCTACGCTCACAATGTGATGGAATACTACTGAAAAATTATAATCCTAACCTTTATCTCCATACCGAAATCACAGACGGCCAGACAGTGATTTATCTTTTATAAATCGTTAAAATATTTGTGTCTGGGATGCCGTGGGCACAGAGACTGCAGTGTACACCGTGAAATGCTTAGCTTATGCTTAACTGTGTAATATGAATAAATAGTGCTCATAAACGGCTGTTGCAATAGTATTCTTAAATGAAACGAGTAGAAGCTTGGACCCGAAATCAGCATTCCTTACATCAAGCGGATAGTGAGTGAACCACTGCTGTTACCATAGTGACAATTCAAACAATAGCACTGGATAATGGTGCCTACAGCACACTGTAGCCATGGCAATGGTACTTACACCAGTACAGGGTGCACGGCGTTGTTCATGTTGCCGTAAGCAGCGCGACCCAGCAACTCTCGAAAGCAACTCTCCGCCAGTGAAGCCGGATTTTCCTCTCCAGCCCTGAGACAGAAACACATAAGTGTAAGTGCAATGTACTAAACTGTCGTTTACAGTGTGTGGTTTCACATTCTGCATTCTGATGTCAAACACACACACAAGTGTATTAAAAGATGCATTAACCTTTTAGGAAGAAACCCAGCCACCTCTCTCTCTCTCTCTCTCTCTCTCTCACAC
>NW_015657961.1:788147-799525 GCF_001515625.1 Sinocyclocheilus rhinocerous | reverse complement strand
CCCCCTCTCTCTCTCTCTCTCTCTCTCTCTCTCACACACACACACACACACGTACTCTATGGTCCTTCGGCTCACTGACAGCCCATGGAAAGCAATTAACAGAATCTGACGACCTTGAAAAGCTGAAAAAACCACACAACTTTGCACACGCACACACATCAGCTGTTTCTATGCGTGTATGAGTTTTCTGGAGCCAATAATAGTCACATATTCAATCTAATCAGAGTGCTGTAAATTAAAGCACCTCAACCACAAGCAGTGGCTATGTTTTGTAAAGGAATACTTGCATACTGCTTTACTTCACAGTATATACTGTATATATTTCCTGCTATTTTTTCAATAAAAAGTGTGTAAAATAGTATGCAGTATGCACTATGTTTTAAACTGAATGCTGTCTACATTGCTGTTTACAGGGCTGTTCACAGCAAGGCCGAACACTATAATGATTTAGGGCTGCACAATTAACCCAAATAAAACCAAAATCGTCATATGGCTTAGTGCGATTATGAAATCAAAAAGGCTGCAATTTAATTATAAATAAATAAATATGTGTGCTGCATGTTTCAGAGTGAAGCAGAGTGTTATTTTCCATGCAAGCAGCTCATGATCCAGTGTTTTCACTATTTCGGAGCAGCTCAGTTTGAAATATTACAATAGTAATAGGTATTATTATTATTTTTACAATTATATTGATATATAAATCACACATTGTGCAGCCCCACAAACAAGCAAAGTAAACATGAAGCTTTTCTTTTTGAATCACAATTTTTACCAGGAATTTTTTTTTGGTGTTTTCACACTACAGTTATTACAATAATGACACAGAGGAACAATATCATTGGAGTCCTTTTCAGAAAGCTTACAGCCAAACAGAACCCATCAACTTGCATTTTATGCAGAAATTATAAATAAGGAGTAAATAATACGATTTTGTTGTCTAATCATGGTTAATAGTTAATAGTCACATTAGAGGTGCTTGGACAAGTTCAGTGCAACACAGGACAGAGCACTCAGAGCAGTATGCACTAGTTATATACTGCACATTTTAGCTAATGTAGTAAGTCTGTTAATTCTATGAACAGAAAATTTGCATATTGCGTATGCGTAAGGTATCCAACAAAAATAGTCAGAATAGTATAGTAGATTATGCAATTTCTGAATATACTCTTTCTAACTGCAGCTTGAAAGTAATTGCGGTAAATAATTAATTGAATTAAACATTTCTAAAATAGCATTTTAATATATTCAGAGTGATAAGCTTTCAGATGAGAAAAGCGTCCGCTGTGACATTAGCAAGTCAGATGTCATTTCCAACCAGCTTACACACGTCAATCAAACGCATGCCCAGGTTTGTGTTTGCAACCTTAATCACTGATCAATACACCTGATCGGATTTCAGCTCCTGATTATAGGACAGAGGGGTATGATTGATGTTTCCGTACTCAAAAACACAAACAGCCAAGTAAACTTCAATATTCGGAGCACGCAGGGGCCCTTATCTGTGACACACTCATGTTTTATTCTCGCACAAACACAAACAACCTTAAAGGAATCAGATATCCTTGACTGCCCTCTACACGTGGACCTCCAAAGCTCACTTATCAGAAAATCTTCCTCCCTGCCTCTCCGTGTGTTATGGTGTTTTTACTCAGTGCATGGTACAGAACAAAAAACATCAAGAACAAATCGAACAGCAAATATCACCTTGAGCATCAAAAATTAAATGATTTTGCCTTCAAGTGTGTGTGTGTGTGTGTGTGTGTGTACTGTACCTCTCGGAGTCCTCATTATCTTGCATGTTGAACAGCATCGAGGGGATGAGTTTATCCATGTGTTGAGGTTCCCAGATGATTGCCTGGAGTTCATCATTCACAGTCTTTCTGACGACACCCTGGAGACCCTTAATGCCTGCTACACGGATCCTACAGCAAGAACATGTTAAATACACTAAATAAATGAACACTAAATAATGCACTCATTAGTGTCAATTATAGTGGTCCCAAAAGTATTTGGATACTTGAATCACATTTTAACTATAAGAATCTGACTGCGTTAAAAAAGACGAAAGTGACGTGACATGTGGCCAAGTATGGTGACCCATACTCGGAATTAGTGCTCTGCATTTATCCCATCCAAAGTGCACACACACAGCAGTGAACACACACACACACCGTGAACACACACCCGGAGCAGTGGGCAGCCATTTTTTTGCTGCGGCGCAGTTGGGGGTTCGGTGCCTTGCTCAAGGGCACCTCAGTCGTGGTATTGAAGGTGGAAGAGAGCGCTGTACATTCACTCCCCCCACCAGCTAGAAACAAATGATGCTAGAATTTTCTCAGAACTGACTTCAGAATCCACCTATAGGGCTTCAGGCTAGTGGATAAAAACGTTGTAATATATGTACTGGTTTTCTTTCCTTAATTAATTAATTAGTTCATTAAATTAAAACAAATTAAATTGAAAACACTGCAAAAATGCAGTATAAACAGTTATTTTTATAATAAAAAATATTATTTCGTTTAAAAATGTTTTCTATTTTAACATATTTAAAAATGTAATTTATTCATGTGACGGCAAAGCTGAATTTTCAGCATCCATTACTCCAGTCTTCAGTGTCACATGATCCTTCAGAAATCATTCTAATATGCTCAAGTAACATTTCGTATTATAATCAATGTTGTAAACAGCTGTGCTGCTTAATATTTTTGTGGAAACCATGATTTCAGGATATTATATTATATTATATTATACCATGGTCTTTCTGAATACTCGATTCTGATTGGCTGGCAGGTATGCATTAAATCCGTTTAATGCACAGGTAGTTCCAAGTCAGTTTAGAATCACCGTCCTATATTAATACGCTGCTTTAATTGACACACACAAACAAACACACATAAACACACATCACTCACACATAAACACTGCGAGGGAGAGAGGTCGGAGATCGCAGATCGGGCTGCTGCTCGCACACAGAGACTTATTGTCAGTGCTGCCCCGCTACTTTTATTAATAAAATACCCTAGATACTAGATCGCTACATTATATTTCTTAGCAAGGAGGGGGTAAAATCGCTGTTTCTGACGTAACTAAACAGCTTCATTGTTTGTAGAGAGAGAAGCACAGACACAGGTAACTCACACAACTGTCTTCTCTCTCTCGATAGATCGATCGATAACTCATTCAAATAAATGCTATAATTCATTCAAATAAATGTGGTCTTACCGCAATATTTCATCTCTGTATCTGATTTGAAGTTGGCAGAATGCTAGATCTAACGAACCGTAACTGACAAAAATAACCACCATTTTTACCCTTCTGGTTAAATACTGCGCTGCAAACATCATAAACAGCTTTTAAGTTGTCAATGCTGGAAAATGACCATATATTATATTATTATATTATATCATTATTATATCATATATATTATATTATATTTATTATATCATATTATATTAATTATTTTCTTTTATTGACAGCCCAACATGAAATAACCATAAACACATACTAATGCACACACCTGCTGCGAGTTTCGGGGTCCTCGTGTGTGGAGTGACACATGGCACTGAACTGAGAGACGAAAAAGTCATATCTGCGATGGTAAGATGGCGTATCCTCCTCAATGTTTGCAAACTTCACAAACTACAAGGAATCAAACACACACCCATAATGATTATGTCAGAAAAACACACAACCACATCCAATCTTTTCTCACACAATAATAGATTCAAAAACACTCCCATGCAAAGGTGTGAAGGCGATATTCCCCTTCCACGATGTGCAGAGGAAGTTACTGTTATCAGCCAGAGAAGTGTGACATCTCATTAGATGAGCAAAAGTGTGTGTTCAAGTGCATACAGCATGTGTGAATCATTGCCTGTTTGAATTAAACAATTTAAAGGGTACATATTTGACATTTGTAGCATTTTATTTCACTAAAGTCCTCTAAAAACAGCCATAACTCAGTTTCACATGACCATTCCCACCCATTGTCTGACCTTCAAAATTGAACATGCATTAAACAACCTCTGTTTCCACTGTCTTCTGTTTGGTAAGTTTCTAAATATTAAACGATGTGGGCAATCCTATGTTAAATAAACTCATGCAGTCAATACCATGATGATTTCTGAGTGACCTGCTTTTGCAAGGATATTAAATAACATCTCGTGTTAGTTTATGCAGCTTGACTGAGAAATGAAGTTTCAGCCTTTAATAGATGATGCAATGTTTAAAATACCTAAACAATTCAATGCAGAAGAATCTCTGCAACGCTTCAGAACCACTGGGAACAGATTTGAGAAATCCAGATGAGGAATAATACAGCAGAAAATTGAGTGAGCCGAGAAAGAGAGAGCGTGCAAGAGAGAATAAAAGGGACAAAAAAGTAGTGATGCACGATCATGATTTTTCATGGCCGATTCCGATACCGATTTTTTACAAGCAAACTGGCCGATTCCGATACCGATTTCCGATTTTTAAAATGTTTATCAAGCAACAAACAAGAAAGGATAAAAGTATACATAAACAAGATGTTTATTTTGTATTTAACAGGCTAAACTGGGTTTTGGCTATTGAAAACAATAACTGTAACCATCTGAAATTAACAGCAGTAACTGCGCAGTAAGTAGGCTACATTCAATACAAACATAGGTTGGCCTACTGACAAAAGCATTTAGCTTTCGTTTTTAAATTGGGTTGAAACTATAAACTGGCCTTAAATGAAAACATTAACTGTAACCATGTAATTTTAAAGGCAACAACTGCATAGTTCCACAATCCAAACAACACAATCAAAACACATTCAACACTCCAAACAAAGATGTTACTTAATCAGCATTCAGCATTTGTTTTCGTTTTTAAATTTGGTGTGAAGAAAAAAGGTCTTTACCAGTGAAACTAAATAAAACCAAAGTCGGCTATATAAATAAATTATTCCAAATTAACTGTGTTGGAGAAATATAGATCCTTGTACCTTTTTATTAAACAAACAAAAAATGACAGATCATAGCCTGTTATTAATAAATTCCATTACTTTCTTTGTAATGGCTTGTGCTTTTGAACTGTCTCGGCTGTAACTCTGGTTTTGTAGAATGACGGATTTCACCGATGGTTGAGTGAGGGATGAAGGTCTTGCCTGTTTTGCATTATCAACAGACTTTTGATACTCATCGTGTTCTTTCGGGTGATGAACTTTTAAATGTCTGATCAAGTTTGTTGTGCCGAATGTCTTCGCTGTTGTTCCTCCGCGATTAACTTGTCCTTTGCAGACATTGCAGATTGCAATCTTCACGTCCTGCGCACAGATTTAAAAATTCTTCCACACAAATGACTTGTTCGCGAATGATTAGGCCTACAAATGTAGTCTGTGCATGCGGGCGCACTTCCGGAAAAATCGGATGAAAAAAATACAAAAAAACAGTGTTCCGATTTATGGCCGGTCAACCGGTGCATCCCTACAAAAAAGCACCATAACATAAATGGCAGAATAACAGTCAAAGCCATTTCTCATCTTTCACCTAAATCGCATCTCCTGCAGAGATTTTGGAGTGTATTTACTGGTTTGTTCAGTCACACACTCAAACTTACGGAGTTGGTTCCCAGCACTTGTAAATCGGGTTCTCTGGATTCCAGCAGTTTGGCTACCATGTGTAAGAAGCTCTCCACAAACGGCTTGATACTCTGGGAATGACACGCCATCAACAACTGATCCAACGCCTCCATCGCTATTACCACGTACCTGTTCACACACACACACACACACACACACACACACACACAAAGAATCAGGGTCCAAAATGAACACTTGAAGATACTGAACATATTCGTACTCCAAATACTAGTAAAAATAAACGTAAGAAAATAAAATAACAATAAAATAGTAAGAAATAAAATAATAAAATAGTAAGAAATAAAATAAATACGGAGCCCCGCACATGGCATGCAGGAAAAAATTTGTAGGCTAAATCGTGTGCACGACTTACTATTTTGTTCCCTCGATTTATAAATTGTTCGCACGATTTACTATTTCGTTCCCTTGTTTTGCTAAATCGTGTACACGATTTAAAAAAATCGAGAGAACGAATTAGTAAATTGTGTGCACAATTTAGCAAATCGAGGGAAAGAAATAGTAATCGTGCGCACGTTTTAGTACATCGAGGGAACGAATTAGTAAATCGTGCGCACGATTTATTTATTTTTTCTTGCATGTCATGTGCGGGGCTCCGTATATAAATAATAAAACTGTAAGAATAACGAATTTGACAAATTTGACTTCCATGGACAAATTATCATCATACATCATATGCCTGTTTTTTTAATCCAGAACACATATGCAGAATATTTATCAAATTAAGATACCAAAAATGAAATATGAGGAACAAAAGCTAAATATGTCTTTATTAACACAATAACATCTGTTGTCATATGGACAAAAATATAATTATCATAGAAAAGGAAAAAAAAATACAATTTTATGGCCAGTAAAAATTATTTATTCAACATTTCACTCATTAATGGCAGGTGTGTCAATGTTAGTTCTGCATTGGCACTATAGCGGTGTGGGAAAAAACTGTGTGCTTGTATTCATGCGTGTCTTACCCGTAGCGATGTCGTACCACATCTCTGCTGAGGCGTTCGGCCAGGTACGCTCCGATACGGTCCAGCTTCTCTGGTGCTGACACTGCATAAAAAGTCAGCTTTTCCATATCGGATTTCACCAGTCCATCCTGAGGAACAAAAAAAAAAAAAGTACAATAAATTGTAAAATACAACTAGAATTTGACTGGAACTTTACAAGAAAACGTGTCTCTTTACCAGAAATAGCCACTTTCTGCAATAATCTTGGACTATTAAGTGTCTGTGCTGTAGATGCATTATTGTG
The DNA here is from genome assembly GCF_001515625.1 of Sinocyclocheilus rhinocerous. Classification (NCBI taxonomy): domain Eukaryota; kingdom Metazoa; phylum Chordata; class Actinopteri; order Cypriniformes; family Cyprinidae; genus Sinocyclocheilus; species Sinocyclocheilus rhinocerous. The sequence goes on along the minus strand of NW_015657961.1, from coordinate 792,648 downwards.
CTGTATTCATTTATTGTTATTCTTTATTTTCCCAGTTAAAGAAAATCTCCTACTGTTGTTAAAAATGGTTCAAATAATCCTTAAATTCTGAGCAGGATTTATAAATTATCTTATTAGCATCTTATTCTGGACTACTTTAGTTTGTAATTGTACCTAGAGATGCCTTAGTAAAAATATCTGAAATATAAATATTGATGAAAAGTATTAAAAACTTTGATATTTACAGTGAATATTTTTCTACTGAATATTTCTACTGAACTTAAAAAGTGTTATTCAACAGAAAGCATCATAACTCCTGAAGCTCTCAAAGTGCTAATTATCTTACCACGAGTTTAACGTATGGTACATAACATGACTGTAGGGAATCTGTCTCTCTCTCTCTGTGTGTGTGTGTGTGTGTGTGTGTGTGTCGGTGGAAACAGTCACACCAGCCCATAAGAATATTACTCACACTTCGCCTTCAGAGAAAACAATCATGTGTGTGTGTTTGTGTGTGTCACTCTAATCAACAGAGCTAAATATTAATGTGATGAATATGGAGTAACTGCAAGGTTAAAAGCCTTCCCAGTGTGTGTGTTGTTGTATATCACATTCTCAAAAACTGCTGAACTGGTCAAAGGTCAAAATGAAAGCATTAATAATATATATTCATAATAACAGTGCCAAGATATTTTTCTCCAACAGTATGAATAATGAACAGCTGCTAGTCAACGGTGCTTTAAATTTAGATTGATAGTCCAAGCAGCTTCTTTCTTGTTATGCGTGGCATTTACTTAAGCTGTTCTCTGAGGACAGGAAGAGCCGATAAGAATATATTTTGATCACAGCACTTGAACTTGAATGTGTCTGAATCCCAGTGCATGAACTCTGATATGAAGATGGTATTTAAAGAAGCATTTATTTAAAGCATCTGTCCAAAAACTTATGTAAATGAGCAAGACTTGTTGACTGCAGAATTCTACTGTCTCCTTGAATGAATCTATAAACAGTTTAAAATGCAGATGACACAGTGAGATATTGATCAGGCCAATATTTCAGCCATTTTAAGATTAACAGCTAATATCCGTTGCCTTGCCAATGAACAAGAGTCTATCAGTTACAAAATGTATGGATAGCTTCGTCAAACGGAGATTTAAAATACATTCCAAATTTTTTAAATATTTGAGTGAATTTTAAGATTTCATTGTATATTTATCATTTTAATTTTAATAACTTTAATTCTTTAATTTCAAACAAATACGTATTTAATAATTATTACATCATAATATATAACACACACACTTAAAATTATTTTTAGTCATTTATTTAAATTTTGTGTATGTCTCATTTTATTATTATAAAACCAAGATATAATGATATAATGCATATATACAAGTTGGCAACCTGGAATATTCCATTCCATTATTGTAATATTCCAGAAAATCCTTGCATTTCCATCTATTCCAGGGATATGTTACCTTGGGGTCCTCTGGGAAAATGTTGCCCACTAGACGCTTGTAGCGTGGCCGCAGAGGACCACAACATCCACACACACCTGTGAAAAAAGAGAAGTGTTACACATACAAAAGATGCACAACCTTGGCATTTAAAGGTGGGGTAAGCGATTTCTGGTAGCCAATGTTGACATTTGAAATCACCAAAACAAACACGTCCCTACCCCAAAAGGGTCTCGCCCCTATTTTAATAGCTCCGCCCCACACATACGTACGCAACCCAGGCAATGATTAGTTCTGTGAAACAAAGCAAAACCAAAGTTACACCGTGCCTACACCGGACGCGAGTTGCGCGGCGCGACAAAATACTATGGAACTCATAATCATTGATGCTGTCTACACCATAGATATATATATACATATCTATGGTCTCCACTGGATGCGGCGCGGCACGACACGACAAATCCCCGACAGAAAACTGCTGCTGCGTTCTATTCACGACGTATTTAAACAAATTTCAAATGATTTTCAACGGTCGCTTTGTCGCGTCCAGTGTACTAGACAGACTTTAGCTGTTGCGGCGCAGACACGGTGTTACTCACCTGTCGAGAAGAAACAAAGCAACCTCGGTGTCCAATCACAGGCCTTCCGCTCCTTGAGTTCTCTTCAGCGCTGGAAAGCTGATCCGATATTTACATGGGTCCTACTTCTTGCCTTAAGCCTTCTTTTGTACCGCAGACGGTTTCCTCTTTTGTTTTTTATCCACCATCTCTATCTTTCTGTCGCTCGGCTCGGCTAATGTCCGTCCCGTGCACTGAACGCTCTCTCCTCCACATCATGAGTAGACACGCCCCTTACTGCTGATTGGCTACAAGTTTGTTTTGCTATTCGGCCCGAATCAGTTTTCTAAAGCGTTTTTGGAAAATCGCTTACCCCACCTTTAAATCAACTTTGTTTTCTGTTCAGTCTGCATGAACACAAATGATTGTAATGAGTTTGAATTTGTGCATTTAATGAAATAAACAGATCTAAGGTACCATCCTTACATCTGTCTGTTTTGTAATTGTAATCTTAAGATGCACTAGACTGATGTCTTTGAATGTTGTGGGTTTTTAAAGCATCTCCTGCCATATCATCACATTTTGAGACAGTTTCAGTTAAAAGAAGTTCAGCTTTTACAAATGTGCCTCATGACACGTGCTTTCTGCTGCATTTCATTGCGCTGTGTCTAACGGTTTCTGAACGCAAGAATGGCCCTAATGAGATAGGATAGATATGCAAAATAAGCAGTCTGACACATACATTCAGACTTCACCCACTTAAGCCAATAAGAACTTCAGAATCTACATATGCATATAGATATTAAAATTAGCTGTCAGGATGTATTGTGTAAGTGCACTGATTAAAGGCACAATGCAAACTACAGTGTGTGTGTCAGTGTGTGCGATGCCACACAGTTTGAAGGGCTGATTAATTATAAAAAAAAGTCAAAGAAGAAATCTGAGAGCAGCAAAGCAGCCAGTACACACACAAACACACGCACACTCCTCATTTTCAACACACACAAACACGCTGCTCTGACAGCCCTTCACCAGCTAGAGCTGAAAATGTTTATTCATCCATTCCAACATGGATAATAAATCTGGACTGCATGTGCATGCATGAGTATATGCCATCAGAGTGTGTTTGTGTGTGTGTGTGTGTGCAGGGACTGTAAAGCGAGATGTGGAAAAGGAGCCGCCATTATCAGCTCAAACACCTGATCCAACTTCAGAAAGACGGAAAAAGCGCGAGATGCTGCGAGGGAGAGAAATAAATAGAATAGCGAAAGAGAGCGGGTGAGCGAGCCGAGCTCTACTGCAAAGTGACAAATGCATCAACAATCTTACTAACAAAGGGTGTGCAACAGGTTTGTATTAATCATCACGATCGCACACAAACATACACACATAGATACCAAGTCTGCTAAGGAAAGATCTCCTCTCCCAGCTGTGTCTGTATCTGAAGGTCCCGTCAGCTTCTGAGCGCGGAACCTGCCTGTACCTCCTCAACATGACCTCTAACCTTTGTTAATTCCTTTAGACCCCCGGAACCTCAAACCTGGCCCGAACAGTGACCTTTCTGCCTAATGCTTCAACCCTGGTCTGAGACTCAGACACACCTGAACCGAATACCTGCACGAGGACTCGCCCTATACTGGGACTGGCAGGACAGCCAACCAATTACAGATGAATGGAAGTTACGTCTGTGAGGTGACAGAGAGAAACGAGACCAGGACTCTGAAAGAATAATCTTAAAAAATAATTGTAAAAAATTTGCTAATTTTTAACAATAATCTTAACGCTTGATACATTATTTGTAAATTGATATATTTGTAGAGAAAGGTCTAAGCTAATGAACCATGTAAGGGAACAGGTTTTTTTTTTAATGTTTTTTTTGTTCCAAAAATGTACATTTATTCACTTCATAACTTAATTTGTGTCAACTCCATGAGATGCATTAAAAAGCATGATATTTTAATTTGATCCACCCAATAACAGAGTGAAGTCTTCAATTATGTAATAATGGTGTTCAGTAAAGGAGCTGAAGTGATTAAATACATTCTCTACATTTTCTCCCATTTTCACACTAAGTTAAGTTAAGTTAAGTTAAGTTAAGTTGTCCTTTACAGAAAATGTGTCTTGGACTCAAAAGCTGCAGTAGTACACAACAACCACACACAATAACAACAGCGACTTATTATGAACAATCCAATTCCTAAATTTCTTAATTTTCCACCATCCTTTTTAATATTAAACATATGAAGAGTTCATTTGCAAAAACCGATAAACGCCACTTTAAAAAAATGAGCTGATTGCCGTGCATTATTCTCCACATATAGTGCAATCTGAACCCTAAACACGTTTCGTCAAAAAAGCCGGTTTTGTCCACTTTTGTGATCGGATCTCAGTGTAATGTAAACGCAATCCAGCCATCGTGTCTGCATTCGCAGGTCGAAATCATGCAAAACACCGCCCCCTCTCTCCCGATCTGTCGGAAGAACAGAGTGAGTGAGACTCGTACAGTTA
>NW_015657961.1:782618-788028 GCF_001515625.1 Sinocyclocheilus rhinocerous | reverse complement strand
GGAGTTTCGTCAAAGCTGACTAAAAGTGATCGAGGATGGATAATTTCGACAAACTTGATGAACGTGTGATAATAAAGGAAAATAAAAGCTGAAACGTTTTCAGGGAACCGTGCAAAATAGCGTGTTACAATGTTCAATGAACTTTAATTTTGTAAATTACCTGTATTTGTTTAAGTTATTATTACTTAATCAAAACAACCCAACTGCAGTTTGATTGATATTACTTGGAATCCGCAATAAAAAAATGTGATTTCTGAAAAATAAAATAAAAATGAGTTATCGGTTTTTGCAAATGAACTCTTCAATATAGCCTATGTTCTTCGAGAATATAGATATATTATCATGTAGTTACATTCATGTTTTACTCTTTTAAAATAATAAATAAAATAAAAAACTCATAATTTAAAAATTACCAGTTAAATTGGATTATATTAAAATAATGATCTTTAAAAAAGCATCATATGACCCCTTTAAAAACAATATTAGAATATTAAGTTTTTTTAAATGTGCAATAATAGATGGAAATTAAATAAATTATAAATATGCTATATAAATTATTATTATAATGTGTTATAATGTGTCTCTATGTCAGCTTTAAATTCAGAAACTATTCTGGAAATTGACGGAATAACTTACAACATGACTTCATTTGTTTACAATACTATCAAAAGACTAAATATCAAAACTCATTTACAGTTTCTACAAAATTTCAGGTGAGCTGGCTAGATAATGTTATTTGGTGACAAATCCGCAGAATTCACAACAAACACTTTCTATTCATCATAGAGAACCAAATATTTAAGTTTGAAAGGCATAAATGACACATAAACACAATCAACAGAGCAGTATGATCTAAAAAGGGCAAGTGACAATTCAGCCAACTGAACGCCAATTCCAAATGCGGGTATATTTTGATTTCACTTTTTATTTTTTTTACTTTTCAAAAAACACAAAACAAGTTAACAAGCCCAGGCTAAAACTGTCAATCACAAATAAGAGATAATATACATAAATAATACTAATGTCAAGGGCATTCTGAAAACAAAATGTTCAAGTTTTTGTTATCTTCTTCATCTACATTTCCATGAGGAAAACCATTTCATAACAGAGAAGAAGCAGCCACAGCCACCAGGGGGCGCTCACCCTGTGCGGGCCACCCCAGAGCTGGGTGCAAATCCTGCTTCCCACTGGTGCCTGTTGAATCCCCATTACTGCCAACATGAGAGCATCTGGGGAAATGAAGAGATCGATTCAGTGCTTGCAGAGAAAATCCTCTTAACCTTATGGGGACCTGAAATAGCTTAAGAGTTTGAAGAGCGAGAGCAGAGCCCGAGAGAAAGAGACAGAGAGACAGACCATGATGCATAATAATGAAGGCAGAACTTTAAGACCTTTGTGTGCACATGACATAAACACAAAACAACCTGTGGGGAGTAATCTAATCAAAAAACGAAAGCTAAAAAAATACATTTATATTTATATTTATTCAACTTTCTACTGAGAAATAAGCAATGTAGTCAAATATTTGCTTGCAAAGCTCACTTGAATTTGTTCTATCTAGATTATTAGACGGGTCGGTCTGAAATCGGTTTCCTTCATAGAAAAACATCACTGATTGGACAGATGCCTTTGGTTACAGACACAGCCAATGTAAAATCTTGTTTGTCTAAGACTACAATCGACCTACTCTTGTTTTAATCTGATTTTAAACTAGAAGGTTCCACTTTAGAGTTTAACCTCTGACCTTTCTCCTCTGTGTGTTTGCTTTAGTGTGTATACCTGGCTTTCTGTTCATATTTGAAGCTGAAGACCAAAGTCTATGATGTAAAAACCCATAATCCTTTGCCATCTGACAGAGTAAAGGTAAAGTCTATACAAATACACTTTCCCAAACACACCGATACACACGCTGTGCTAAATCTACCTGCATGGGTCGATGGAGTGGAGGGCAGATATGCATGAGCTAGTCAATACGGAGCAAAAAAAAGGAATGGAGGAGAGAGCGAAAGAAACGGAAAACCTCTTATCTCTTCTAACCATCTGACCGGTTTTACATTTGAGAAAAATTCAACCATTTACACGATTTGCATCGTCTGCACATTTGCTGTGCACTTATGAGATCATTAGCTCAGTTACTATTTCCCATAATGCAATGCAAATGTCTCCAAACTTCTAGCTTTTAAAAAATATGACTGACATCTGGGAACACGGCAGGCAGCGATAATTTAGGAGACTACAAACAAAATTATGCATGCCTGCATACTGTGTATTGGTTATGAAAACAGCATGAAGTTCATTCATTCATTCATTCATTCATTCAAGTAGCAATGTGTAAAATTCTGTTCTGGTGAAATAGCTAGAGGCTGCTCGTTGCCAAATAACTTTACTACAACTGGTTTAATTTCTCACCCGAGAACAAGACACCCTGAACAGAATAAAGAGTAACCCAAATTTAATTACTGAAACTTTATCATCCGAAAGAACCAGATCGCAGAAAGGAATCAGACTTCCCTATTTGCCCGAGGCTATAGGGTTACAGATAATAATGTTTTTTGCACAGACTGATCATTTCACTTCGTAAGACCTCAATATATCAGGTGCCACGGATATTAATTTTGTGTTGCCTGACCAGCTTTTTTTTTACTCTACACAGTGACGGTAGCCCTTGACTTGCATTTTATGAATCACCAAGGACCATGGTTTCAGCTATTTATTTACTTATTGGCTATTGATTTGATATTTTTTTTAGTACAGTTTACATAATGGGAAAGGAGCTTTTTAATTAATGTCATTGTTTTAATTCTAATAACCAACTAGTCAATTACTGAGGTTAACTAGTTTTTCAAAAAGTTTTTATATTTAGCTTTTTTTTTACTCTCACAGTGACGGTAGCCCTTGACTTGCATTTTATGAATCACCAAGGACCATGGTTTCAGCTATTTATTTACTTATTGGCTATTCATTTTTTTTTTTTTAAGTACAGTTTACATAATGGGAAAGGAGCTTTTTAATTAATGTCATTGTTTTAATTCTAATAACCAACTAGTCAATTACTGAGGTTAACTAGTTTTAAATTTTTTAAAAATATTTTTGTAAAAATATATCAATATTTTAATTTGCTTGCTGACAGTGTGTTGTTAGTGAGCTTCAAATTATATTTAAACTTAATTTGATTTAAATAAATTTACATTAAATTCATCTACTTTGAATCACTACGATCACACACACATTCAGTCGGACATCTTTGGCACAAGGGAGAACTACCACTTCTGTTAATCAGCCAAAACAGCCAAATATTGGCCTTGCTGATATACTGGCCAACTGTTCATTCTAATCAAAGCTTTTTCACCTAATATTTTGCCATTGAAGATATTTTCAACTTTCAGGCTGTATATTTTAATGTTTCGATATATTACATATGCTGTAAAATTACCCGAAATCAAGCAATCAAGGACAAAAGGACAAAAAAAAAAACAAGCACAAATACACGCGGATCAGACCTACCAGCATCAGTGTTCTCTGAGTCCATGTCTGTGTCTGCTCACTGGACCTGGTAGACAATTGCTGTCTTTCTGTCTCTCTTATCTTTCTCTCTCTAGGTGCTGTACAGTGCAGGAAGTCTAACCATATTCTATCGCACACACACACGCACGCTTCTGCATGAGGACAGAGGGGTGAGCAGTATTTAATTCTGATGATGCTGGTGTTTTGGCACATTGAAAATTTCACTGCAGTGTCAACACGAGCATCTGACAGAATAATGCCACCATGCGCGTGCACACTCTTGACCAACACAAAACACACACGCCGCCGCTTTCCCTTGATGTTTTCCCTCACACTGAATCTTCACTAGCTCGTCGTCCACTGCGCATATGAATGAGACACCGCCGAAAGGAAAGCGAGGAACGCCAATACAAAACAGATGACAGATCAAACACACGCACAGATCAAACTCTTCACGCACTTAAAACGGAAGATCAAACTTTGCTTTGCAAACGTGCACATTATTATCTCAAAGCCATGAGAGAGGGAGAAAGATCCTTGAGAGAGAGATAAACAGAGAGATCCTTCAGAGAGAGAGAAGCGGAAAGATCCTTGAGAAAGCGAGAGAGAGGCAGGGCAGTCATTGTCCCCTGCACACAGACATTTCAACAGCATTTACACTGTCAATCAATTATCTTTTTTTTCACCAATATTTGAAACAGATCAAATCTAAATGACAATATCCAATCTGATATATGATTAAGTACATATTGGAAATATTTGACATGGCAATTTTTACTGCAATATGAGAAAGATTTAACATCTCATGCTGCTTAGATATCCTAGCTGAAAGAACAAAAAGGCATAAAATCACATTGAAACAGCAGTTCTCATTTTCAGCAAGGTGTGCAAACTACAAACTAGCAAGCAATGACTTCTGTATCCAAAGTCAGTATTAGCCAATGCTTTGCTGCCAATAGAATCTGTTAATGGTGTGCAAACTCAAATCCTCTGTAAAAGATTAAAACTCCATTTTTATTAATATCAATAAGAAATAAGATTTAACTTAATATTTAAATAATAATTGTTGTTGCTCTTAATAAAAATAAATAAAAATAATGTCCTTTATTTTAGCAGATAACTGTAATGCACTCCATATTCCAAAAACGTGATTATTTGGACATGTGTAAGATTTGTACAATTTGGCAATGACTTAGTTCTGACTAAGTTCTGCCAATGCTTTGCTGCCAACAGAAACTGTTAAGGCTGTGCAAACCCTAGTCCTCTGTAGAAGAATAAAACTAAATAAGAAAAAAACGTATTATAAATTCAATAATTATACTTAATTTAACATTAATAATAAGTCCAGTGGCTGATAAATTATAATAATAAATTGCCCTTTATTTTATCTGAGAACTGTGTAGTTGACAAAAGCTTTTTTTTTTTTATTAATGTGCTTCGGATTCCAAAAACTTGATTATTTGGACCTGAGTAAGATTTATACAATTTGGCAATAATCCAAACTGAGGTTTTGCCAATGCTTTGCTGCCAACAGAAACTGGTAAAGGTGTGCAAACTTAAATAATAATAATAATAATAATAATAATGGTCCTTTATTTGAGAGGACAGCTATGTAGTTGACAAAAGTTTATTTTTTATTTGTATTAATGTGTTCCAGATTCAAAAACTTGACTGTTTGTGCTTGAACAAGATTCATAAAATGTAAATCCGGAGCACAAACAATGTATGCTATAAGAGAATCACAGTCTAGGGCTGTGCGATTAATCGAAATCGCGATTTGAGAAGTTGCGATTTGCTAATCGCAAAGCCTGCGATGTGGACGCGATATTACTCTGTTCCAGAGCATATGCATGACTGCCAGCCTTGAGTTGCAATCTTACGTTCTCCCCAATCAGCACTGCTCTAG
>NW_015657961.1:767074-781476 GCF_001515625.1 Sinocyclocheilus rhinocerous | reverse complement strand
TTTTTTGACATGTTTGAAAATTATCGGGAGGACGGGGGGGTGCTCGTAACGTTCTCGGATCGGCCTGTAATTCTTCTCACACGGTACGAGCCGCGACCATGCGAGCATCTGCGATATTCTCCCGAGAGAAAAAAATCGCCTGCGAGCTCGTACGACTGCAAAAATCGCACCATGTACGGCCGCCTTTACTCTGTTCCAGAGCATATGCATGACTGCCAGCCTTGAGTTGCAGTCTTACTAACCAATAGAGTGAGCGCACCTCCGTTCTCCCCAATCAGCACTGCTCTAGCCAACTGCGTAAAAACACCCACCATTTAAAAAAACAAAAACAAAAAAAAAACGGAAAGCGGGAGAGAGACAGAGTGGGATTATGGCGTCTACTGGGTAGATCGATAGTTAGGCAAATTAAAACTAAAGAAAAACGTATGCAACTTAAGCTTCGAAATGACAGACAACGAACAAAAAATGTAATTTGCAAGAGCTGCGTCACAGCGCATATCAAAAGCTCCCTTATCGGTTCTGTTTTCAGTACTGGAGAATAAAAGATACATTCTTAGATGTTTTTGTTAGTACGTGAACGTTATCTTACACATTTTATCTCCCCAACAGATTAATTTGAAATAAGTTTATGATGCATGTTTGCTATTCCCAATTCAGAAGAGCGCACACACAGCCTGTGTCTGTGAATGCTTCTCATACTCGCTCCTCTCTCGAATCCCGCGTCACGGACGAGCCGTTCATTCTTGCCGCACTCACGCAGCCTGTCTCGTAATGCTCGTTTATACTCGCACCCGGCTCCGCACTGCAAGTCTTCACGAGCGCATCTGGCAGTATGGATGAGGCTTGGCGCAACCTGTGTCGACTCGCGCCTGGCTCCGCGTTTAAAACAAGTGTAAATTCAGTCTAACTGCTTGCTAATTTCACTTGGATGAAATGAAACATTCAGCACATTTTCCACTTGTTCTTAAAATCCCAAATACTTAAAATGAATAAATCAGCCTATGTAACATATGTAATACTTTAATAATTGACTTAAGAAATACAGTTCTTTATTTATAAAAAATAGACAAATATTTTCTGTGAAATTCAGTAATTAAGTTAATTCTGTAAAAGTAGTTATACCATTATAATCTTGCCTGCTGAAAAAAAAAAACTATAGAACCCCTCCCAAAACACAATAAAAAATGTAATGGATTTCAGGGTTATAATGGGAATTGTATTGGTTTTTGTAATGGTTTAATGGAAACTATAAGAATTTCTGTGATAGTTTCTATTGTTTTTTTCAGCAGGGTAATGATACCCATACTGTGCTGCACATTATTGACAATATTGAGCTGAAGCTTGACTTTGCAAATTTAAAATCGCAAATCAAATCGCAATCGCAATATCTGTCAAAAAAATCGCAATTTGATATTTTCCCCCAAATCACACAGTCCTAAATCACACTATGAACTTTTAACTGACCCGAACTCTGACTACCCCTTATCATTAGCCAACATGGCAGACAGGCCTTTTCAGATGTAAATCACTTGCCGCTCAAGTAAGGTTTGTTAATGCATACTTAAACCTTTATGTGAGTTATCAGGGCAATCAACAAAACAACCAGTTATTTATCTTATGTCACAACATAACGGACCTCTATGTCAGATTTTGCAATGTTTTGTAAACCTCTTTAAGACATTTTAGAGTCAAGCACCTGCAATATAATGTAATAGTAAAAGTATTACTAAACAATGTTTGATCGCTAGTTGCAGTCAGTGACGTCTTAAGTAAATGTAAATACAAAGGGGGAAAAAAGTCATATTTGTGTCAAGGAAATAGGACTGTAGTGTGAATGCAGCCACATAACATTAACAGAATAAATTTTTCTCTCCATTTTCTTCAAGTATAAAGGGCTCGTCTTACAGGGTGCTGACTGCCCAGAAATAGACTGTGTGTGTGTCAGAGTAGAGAGGTTATCATACTCCCTCTGAGGGGTGTGGGAGTTGTGTTTGTACTTCAGTGGAGAGGTCACCCTACTCTCAGTGTGTGTGTGTGTGTTTGTTGTACTTCTCTTTTGAGTGCAGAGCGTCAGCAGCAATAACCCTCAGGGGTGTCTGGTCTACTGCGTCAAACTACACATTACGCAATCTGACAAAATAATGCAACACTAAACTATGTCACAAATGGCAAACTAAATGCCACACAAAACTACATTACATGTGAAACTAAACAATGTCACAAACATCAAACATAGCAATAATGTAAACAACACCAAAACACCAGGAAAAATAATATTTAAATTTAACAATGCCAAAAAACATGCTAAACTAAACCACCAAAACCATTTTAAAGTAAACAATACCAAACCAGACTAACAAACTAACAAACAAAACTAACAAAACAATATCCAACAAATTATCAGCCTAAAAAGCTACACAGTATATGTGACCCTGGACCACAAAACCAGTCTTAAGTGTAAATTTTTCAAAATTGAGATTTATACACCTTGTGTTGTGAGTCTTTGCAGTGCGTTTCTGTATTTGGTTGTGTTGTGAGTCTTTGTGTTTCTGTATTTGGTTGTGTTTTGAGTCTTTGCAGCACGTTTCTGTTATATATATATATATATATATATATATATATATATATTATACACACACAAAGAAAAACAAGTAGATAGAATAGAAAAAATAGAAAGCTAGTGTTTGTTTGTTCTAATATACATACACACACATGTTGGTATTGGTGGTTTACGGGGACTCTCCATCAGTGTAATGGTTTTTATACTGTACAAACTGTCATTTCTATCGCCCTACACCAACCCTACACCTAAACCTACCCCTCACAGAAAACTTTGTGCATTTTTAGATTTTCAAAAAAACACCATTAATATGTTTTTTTAAGCCTTTTGAATTACGGGACACAAGTAGTGTCCTCATAAACCACCTTCATATTGTAATACCTGTGTCATACCCATGTCATTAGCCTATACAAATTTGTGTCCTCATAAACCACCCAAACCAGTGCACACACACACACTTATTTTAGCTATTTGCCAAGGAAACTTTTTAAACTAAATTGAATAAAAATTTAATTAAACTTGATCTACTAAAATAACTGAAAATTAAATAAAAACTGAAATAAAAACAAATTCAAAATATTAATAAAAACTACAACAGAATCTCAGTAATACTAAAATAACACTGGAGAATGAAGCACAACAGTGTCTCTTGGCCGCAGAAGACTTTCATAAGCTCTTCAGGAACATCCAAATACATTACATAAGTTGTCCATCTTGGACCCTGCTGAGTAGGATTTTATGCTGACACTAAATCACATGCCAGTGTCACCTGCTGTCAAGGTCTATGGCATCAGTGCCAACACCTCAACAGAGTCTGACCTGACTCATTGCCCTGCATGGGATCATGGGTAAAAAAGACTGCATTGTCAATGACCATGGGAACTCTGGGAATACCATGATACTACTGGATGATTAGCGTATTCATGTACCTAGTTATTTAGGGTACTTGAAGGAATACCAAAACAATGTAATACCATAGTACTTTTTGTGCTTTTCTGTTAATGCAGAAGCAGCAGGGAAGAGCTGAGATCAGCAGAACCCCAGTAGGCTAATGACACTTGACTCATTCTCACATACACACTGCAGCACAACATTTGCACCATAAACCGTCTTAAGTTAATGACAGAGGGTTGAGGCTGTGACCGTCTCGGGCTCGGGTTCTTACCGGTAGGCATTCCTCCACTCGGTTCCGTCCGACCCGCGTCCGATGCACTGCGTTTGGATCAGATCAGCTTGAAAGGGGGTTTGGGTTTGACATATGGATCGAAACACGTCTGGATCACACTCACACACACACACACACACACACAAATACGGATTAAGTGAATCCGATCAGAACCCTTCAGAGCTTAAACTGACGGCTATAAAAACACATGATCAAAAATGGCGCTACGGTGTCTTGTGTTGATAAGAATTAATAAAGCGAAGAAAGAAAGAGAGCTGTTTGCGAATACCTGTAGATGCAGATTAAGCGCAACACATCCGCGTTTCCTGCTTCACATTCCGCGTGACGTCGGGACTCGCCAACACGGAAGTGATAGTCGAGCGGCGCTGAGAAGAGAAGAGAAGAGAGCGGAGCTGCGCGCGCTCAGAGTTTGAAAAAAACAAAACCACAACACACGTTGCGGGGATTCACAGAGTGAAACAGGTGGGTAGAAGAAAGAAGTTGTTTACTTTGTTATATTGTATTATAATGACAAGTCTCTGGAAGTTTGTGTGAATATTATCTGCTCTCTCATCCAGCTTCTAAAATTAATAAACAGGGCAATCTCAGTTGCTTTTGATTTAGGTTAATGAACTGTGTGTGTGTGTGTGTGTGTGTGTGTGTGAGACGTGTACGCGCGTGTAGGTTGCTGGATAAAAAGTCATTAAAAAATCTATTACAGCTCTCAGAGTTTTGCATGGCATGTGGCCAGATTATTTTTACCATCAATTTCTTCTTAAAGGAGTAGTTCAACCAAAAAAATTGGTGTGGGAAATTTCTATCGTTTACTCTTTAATGAATGTGACTTTTTTTTCTATGGCACTCTACAAGAGACCTTCTGTTGCTTTGTTTTCCGTTTTCCATGCCAGTACAATGAACTGTACCTTGTAAACAGCAACAAAACTATTAAAAGGCACCATAGAAGCATCATAATGTAGTTTATTTCAGGGCTTTTAGGTGCCATGGACCCCCAGTTATGATAATCCTCATGCAAGGGACCCCCATCCTAAAATTGAAAGGACTGATATATTCATGTATAAAAACCCAATTTACACAGTGAAAAACTAATATTATAAATATGTGTAAAATATAATTTGGAAAATATTTCATTTTTTATGTTACATTATTATTTTCTACTCACAATAGTACTATACTGGACTATTTATTTGTTTATTTTAATCACATTTTAAAATTGATTTTCAAATAATTTATTAATTTTATTTATTTATTTTTTTTAAATCCTAAAATTTGCCATCTTTTCAATTAAACATTTAATCTAGTTCATACAACTGCTCTAACTTATTTGTTCATGAATTTGACTGATTCGCTTCTCAAGTTCAGTTTCAGTACTTAATTATTTGGCCCCGATTACTGGTTAATGGTCCACTGGAGGGAAAGATTATCAGTAAATAACTTTTACATTTTGGTATTGTATCATTTCAGAAATCTTGGAATATAGTCATAAGAACCACTTTTATGAGGCTTTTGTAACCTTTTTCAAATCATAAAAGTTTCAATCCCCATTCATTGTAACTGAATGGAAAAGAATATAGATAAGATATTACTAATTACCTAAAGATAATGAATTGAAGGGGTTTGTTCTAACTGGCTTTTGATGTCTATGTTGTTACAAAAACCTGCCACTTCATTACAACACATTATGGGCAGAATCTGATCATTTACAGTAGTCATAATGTATTATAATTCAAAGCCCAGTAATGTCTGCCTGTGTCAGACCTCCTGTGTATAACTGGATTATATTAGGATAAGCTGAAACCATCCAGTCAAACAGCCTAAACTATGAGGGCCTGTGTGTGTGTGTGTGTGATAGAGAGAGAGAGAGAGAATACACAGTATTAAGATAAGACCTTTGCTTTACAGGAATTATGTGTGATTAAGCTCCATTTTATCCAAGCATCTGTTAAAACACTGAAAACACACACACTCAATCACTCACTTTCTCATGCATACTTACAATTCTCTATAACTAGGTGTGTTTACATTGTATTATGGCTTGAATGTTTAACACAATGTGCTAAGGGAAACAGCAATGCTGTTGCACAAACTGGTTTGAAACAGCTCTGGCACCTACAGATGCAAACATTTGCATAATAATTACTGAAGTGCTGGCCAAATAATCCTATTTCACCAATAATCTCCATCAAATCTGTGTAAAGTGATTTCTCCCTGTGGACACACACACTGTTTTCTGCCTCATTGATATTTGTGGTAATGAAGCATGAAAATTTGGGCAGTTTGATTGATTGAGTAATGGTTTAGCTGTGTTTGTTTGTGTGCACAAATAGCAGCTGGTATTGCCAGTCATTCAGTAAAGTGCCGTAGTTATTTGAATATTGCATGCACACGCACACGTGTATTGCAGTGATTGAACCTAAAATATGCACTTTTCTTTTTGCAAATATACATTTTAACCTAAAATCTTTGTTTAAAATTAAGTTGGATACATATATTATTTATATGGATACAGTATATTATTTTTCAACTCCTTACAGATACAGACAAACCCACACGTACTCTTGCACATTATTCTCTTAATCAGTCTGAAGACATTCATTTAATACACTTGAATTTGTGTGAAACTCAAAACTGATTATGTACATTTATGTAGACAAGTTTTAACATCAGGGTTTATAAAATTTACATCAGGACTTCCAGTGTGGAAATAAATATTAAAAGAGTTGTACATGCAAATTTGATTATATTATTATTTGATTTGGCAACTTGCATGTTATTTTTTGCATATATGTGGAAAACAAAAGTAGATATTATGAAGAATGTTGAGAATATTATGAAGATGACAGTGGCAAGGCAAGAATATTGTTTCCATTTCCAGTTTATAACAAACAAATTTTGGTCTGTTCTGTTATATGGCTTCAGAAAACTTGGAAAATATTCCAAAAAAGTCCTACTTGCACAGAATACTTGTATGGTACTTTCTTGGTTTTTATTTGTCATTTTTGGAGCTTGACAGCCAGTTACAGCCAGCATAAAAAAAAATCTCTTTTTGTTGTCTATGGAAGAAATGTCTTGAGGAAATGTTTTGTCTTGAAACTGTCTTGAGGATTGTTACATAACCCTGCCACTTCATTACGACACATTATGGGCAAAATCCGATCATTTACAGTAGTCATAATGAATAATAATACAAAGCCCAGTAATGTCTGCCTGTGTCAGACCTCCTGTGTATAACTGGATTATATTAGGATAAGCTGAAACCATCCAGTCAAACAGCCTAAACTATGAGGACCTGTGTGTGTGTGTGTGTGATAGAGAGAGAGAGAGAGAATACACAGTATTAAGATAAGACCTTTGCTTTACAGGAATTATGTGTGATTAAGCTCCATTTTATCCAAGCATCTGTTAAAACACTGAAAACACACACACTCAATCACTTTCTCATTTGTGTGTGTGTGTGTGATAGAGAGAGAGAGAGAGAATACACAGTATTAAGATAAGACCTTTGCTTTACAGGAATTATGTGTGATTAAGCTCCATTTTATCCAAGCATCTGTTAAAACACTGAAAACACACACACTCAATCACTCACTTTCTCATGCATACTTACAATTCTCTATAACTAGGTGTGTTTACATTGTATTATGGCTTGAATGTTTAACACAATGTGCTAAGGGAAACAGCAATGCTGTTGCACAAACTGGTTTGAAACAGCTCTGGCACCTACAGATGCAAACATTTGCATAATAATTACTGAAGTGCTGGCCAAATAATCCTATTTCACCAATAATCTCCATCAAATCTGTGTAAAGTGATTTCTCCCTGTGGACACACACACTGTTTTCTGCCTCATTGATATTTGTGGTAATGAAGCATGAAAATTTGGGCAGTTTGATTGATTGAGTAATGGTTTAGCTGTGTTTGTTTGTGTGCACAAATAGCAGCTGGTATTGCCAGTCATTCAGTAAAGTGCCGTAGTTATTTGAATATTGCATGCACACGCACACGTGTATTGCAGTGATTGAACCTAAAATATGCACTTTTCTTTTTGCAAATATACATTTTAACCTAAAATCTTTGTTTAAAATTAAGTTGGATACATATATTATTTATATGGATACAGTATATTATTTTTCAACTCCTTACAGATACAGACAAACCCACACGTACTCTTGCACATTATTCTCTTAATCAGTCTGAAGACATTCATTTAATACACTTGAATTTGTGTGAAACTCAAAACTGATTATGTACATTTATGTAGACAAGTTTTAACATCAGGGTTTATAAAATTTACATCAGGACTTCCAGTGTGGAAATAAATATTAAAAGAGTTGTACATGCAAATTTGATTATATTATTATTTGATTTGGCAACTTGCATGTTATTTTTTGCATATATGTGGAAAACAAAAGTAGATATTATGAAGAATGTTGAGAATATTATGAAGATGACAGTGGCAAGGCAAGAATATTGTTTCCATTTCCAGTTTATAACAAACAAATTTTGGTCTGTTCTGTTATATGGCTTCAGAAAACTTGGAAAATATTCCAAAAAAGTCCTACTTGCACAGAATACTTGTATGGTACTTTCTTGGTTTTTATTTGTCATTTTTGGAGCTTGACAGCCAGTTACAGCCAGCATAAAAAAAAATCTCTTTTTGTTGTCTATGGAAGAAATGTCTTGAGGAAATGTTTTGTCTTGAAACTGTCTTGAGGATGAAAAACTAAAAAAAAAAAAAAAAGTGTGTGACGTGACATGTGGCCAAGTATGGTGACCCATACTTGGAATTAGTGCTCTGCATTTAACCCATCCAAAGTGCACACACACAGCAGTGAACACACACACACACACACACACACACACACACACTGTGAACACACACCCGGAGCAGTGGGCAGCCATTTATGCTGCTGCGCCCGGGGAGCAGTTGGGGGTTCGAGGTCCTTGCTCAAGGGCACCTCAGTCGTGGTATTGAAGGTGGGAGAGAGTGCTGTACATTCACTCCCCCCACCTACAATCCCTGCCGGTACGAGACTCGAACCCGCAACCTTTGGGTTACGAGTCCGACTCTCTAACCATTAGGCCACGACTTCCCCACCCACGACTTGAATGAAAAAAATATTTAAGTAATATTTTTTTCTAAATATTTAAGAAAAAAAAGAATGAAAAAAATATTTAAGTTGTAAATAAAACAAAGATTATTATAGTATGTTTTTTCAGTGTGGCAATTCATTTTATGTGACACAATACCCTAGTAAAAATGTAATATATTTAAAATACATGTATTTCATACTAAGTAGCCTATACTTCAAATCTGTTAAAGGGATAGTTCACCCAAAAATGAAGATTCTGTCATTAATTACTCACCCTCATGTCATTCCAAACCAGCAAGACCTTTGTTAATGTTCGGAACACAAATTAAGATATTTGTTATGAAATCTGAGAGCTTTCTGAGTCTGACCCTGCATAGACAGCAATGCAACTGAAATGTTCCCAGACCCAGAAACGTAGTAAGGACATCGGTAAAAAAGTCCATGTGACATCAGTGGTTCAACAGTAATTTTATGAAACTATGAGAATACATTTTGTGTGCAAAGAAAACAAAAATAATGATTTTATTCAACAATTCTTCTCCAAGTAAGCATCCTCCGCCATTATCGAGAGTACAGTCATGGACAGTTTTACCAATGTCCTTACTACGTTTCTGGGCCTAAAAAGATTTCAGTTGCATTGCTGTCTATGCAGGGTCAGAAAGCTCTCGGATTTCATAAAAAATATCTTAATTTGTGTTCCGAAGATGAACGAAGGTCTTACGGGTTTGGACCGACATGAGGGTGAGTAATTAATGACAGAATTTTCAGCACAATCAAATATATTTCATTACCTCTTTAGGTCGACTTCATCACTACTTCCACACAATTCAAGTGCATTAAGTGCAAAATTAGATGTTCCAATTTAGCAAACTTTAAGCATACCAGTTTAGTATACTAAAAATGTTTTTATTTTTCAATAGGGTATACAGGTGCATCTCAATAAATTAGAATGTCATGGAAAAGTTCATTTATTTCAGTAATTCAACTCAAATTGTGAAACTCGTGTATTAAATAAATTCTATGCACACAGACTGAAGTAGTTTAAGTCTTTGTTTCTTTTAATTGTGATGATTTTGGCTCACATTTAACAAAAACCCACCAACTCACTATCTCAACAAATTAGAATACTCCATAAGACCAATAAAAAAAACATTTCTAGTGAATTGTTGGCCTTCTGGAAAATATGTTCATTTACTGTACATGTACTCAATAACTTGGTAGGGTCTCCTTCTGCTTTAATTACTGCCTCAATTCGGCGTAGCATGGAGGTGATCAAAAGGAGCTCCTACCAAGTATTGAGTACATGTACAATAAATGAACATACTTTCCAGAATGCCAACAATTCACTAAAAATGTTTTTATGAAGTATTCTATTTTATGTTCTTATGAAGTATTCTAATTTGTTGAGATATTGAATTGGTGGGTTTTTGTTAAATGTGAGCCAAAATCATCACAATTAAAAGAACCAAAGACTTAAACTACTTCAGTCTGTGTGCATTGAATTTATTTAATACACAAGTTTCACAATTTGAGTTGAATTACTGAAATAAATGAACTTTTCCATGACATTCTAATTTATTGAGATGCACCTGTATATGTTGTTTTCCATCCAACATGGTGCAACATTGTTGTTTTTGCATTCCAGCATTGTGCTTTTTCTATAAAACTTTGAAAACGTGCTGATTAAATTTTTCAGTTCATACCTATACAGAACATGCTAAAGTATGGCTCACCCATTTTTTACATAACGTCCACCTTTAAGGATTTCCAGTTTTCCACCTACAAGCTTCACACCAAGCTTCAGATCAATATTGACCTATAGAACAACTGTTTGTGTGAGAGAGAAATAGACAGTTTGATTTTTTTTTCTCCAGAGGGAGTTTGACATTTTTCACCAACTTGCATTTGGGTGCAATGTCTATTCAGTGTATTTGGTCTGAATCGATGTATGGATAGATTGCATAATAAACACACACACATGACATTTGCAATTGAGAGAGACTTCTGAATATTCTCTCAAACCCCTGACAAGATAGAAAAAAAACTCCTAAAAAAGACTCCTACATGATGATTCAAAATGACAATGGTTTTATTTAAAAAATAAAGCTGGATGGCTGGGCATCTTGTTTTTATAAAATGTCTGAGAAGCACCCACAAACATTCATGAAAGACATTGAAATGTTGCCGGCTAAAACTTTTTGAATTGATTGGCTATTTACGTAAAGTTTAAAGTCAGCTGTGTGCAACATATAAATATTGCTTATTGTCATGCTCATATTAAACTGCATTACCATTGCTTTCATATTAAAAATAGGATACTACAGTAGCCTGTTTAGGTGTATTTCCTTAGCAGATGCTTTCTCTAGAGGCTTAATAGAAAGTACATATATAAAGTGGCAGCTGCTAGGACAGGTAGCAAAAAATCAAGTCAACTGCTAAATTTAGAGCCTCTCAGTACTCAGAATAATATCAAGATCATGATGCAGGACAGACAGAACCTATCAGGAAACACTAGTCATTAAGGATGAGTCAATGGGTCTTGTAAACTCTAGGTCTAGAAATATGACTATAGTGCAGATTTGTGGGAGAGGATGAGCTCATTCGAGGTAAAGCTCTAGGGTGATGAGTAGGCAACGGTCGGATGCGTCATGTTGAATTCACAGATCTTTTCTGAGATGAGGGAAGATAGCAAGGTAAAATCTATAACTGAGTGTCAGTTTATTGGAATGTGTAAAGATGCAGGGTCAGTTTGAAAGCAACAAGGAACGGTGAATTGGATTTCTCAGAGCTCGACTTGCCATTCTGAAATTTCTATTGTTCAGCTAATTCCTACAGACATTATTTTCCGACATCCTTGTAACGCTTGTAAGTATTTATGAATGCAGGGTATATACAGGGTATATGTAAAAGTTAATTCTGACATTTTTGTCCTTTTATTTGCCATGATTATTCTAAAAGTTGTCATGCTTTGAAAGTCAGCATAAAATCGAAATGAACAGTAGTTGCATACTTACTATGTTCCTGGTCTTTTTGTGCTGAATTCTTTGGTGCGTGCTGCACACATAATGTTTGCTTTCATAATCTATCATTTAAATGTCAAAACTTTTTCACTGTCCAGTCTGGATAAAATCATGTCCTACCTTAAATTTTTTTTAAACTCACTGAATATCATGTTTGTCCCTCATTGCTGAAGTAAATGGATTACAAATGAGGTTTCATATTGACTTTTAAGTATATGTAGTTTTAAATATAAAATATCTAAAATAAAAGAACTCAGTCAGTTTATAATTCTAGCATAATCCTTAATATTTGCTTAATATTTAATTAGATTTTCGCACACTTTATGCCGGGTGCACACTGTATGATTTCGGCCATGATTTGGCTGTCTGAGAAAAAGTTTGTGAATCCTAAAAGATTCCTTTGATTCAAAATCTGTAGTCTTTGATTGCTAGTTTGACATGTTCACCGACAGCGTATTAATGACCATTGTGGTCAAATTTTATGATAACATTTTGCCAGTCTCAGAAGTTTTGAGGCACAAAAAAAATTATAACTGTCAGATCAAGAACCATTAATGGGATAGTTCACCAAAAATTATAATTCTGTCATCATTTACTTACCCTCAAGTTGTTCCAAATCTGTATGAATTTCTTTCTTCTATTGAATGTTAGTAACTAAACAGTTGCTGGTAGCCTTTGACTTCCATAGTATTTTTTCCACAAGAAAGAAACTCATACAGGTTTGGAACAACTTGAGGGTGAGTAAATGATGACAGAAGTTGAATTTTTGGGTGAGCTATCCCTTAAGAGCACAGAACCTGATGACACGATTAGATTGACAACAACAAACCACTTGCTCCACACACATCTTTTTTCCCCCCATATTTTCTTTTTAATACAAGCCATGATCAAAATTAATGCTAGAGATTGTTTTTGTTTGCTAGTCACCATTTCAAACCTACATGTGAATGCAGCTCACTGACACCAAACGTGTCACAAACATGTTGGTACAGTCTGACAAGCAGCAATTGTAAAGGACTAATATAAATCGTACAGTGTGTAGTGTACACACTTTAGAAGATTTAAACAACACTGAGTGACAACATTAGTTTAATATTAGATTGTCTGGGAAAGTGGCGAGGTGTTATATGCAGTATATTAACAACACATGACTGAAACTCCTTTATAAAAGTTTCATGAGATATTAGGCCTATATCATTGATAAAACATTCATTTCTTATGTGAAATAAATATGGAGTATTGTTTCGTAAGTGTGGTTTCAAACCATGAATACAAAATCACTGTCCCACTGAATTGTACGCTTCTGTAAAGAGAACTGTTCTATTTTGGTTGATTAAAAACTGTATGCAATTAACTTGAAGTGATTAAAAAAGGAATTAGCATCTGCCTGTGTTCTGCAGTGTGAAAAGTGAGGGATTTAACATTCAGTCTGTGTAAAATGTCTCAAAAGCTCTGAGAATGAGATGTGGTTTTCCTAAAGCATTTTTGATGTACTTGTGGAACTGTCAGTCATATTTCATGCCAATGGAATAGATTTTGAATATTATTTAGAAGGAAACAACTGTACAAGTTTTGTGAAATCAGTATTTGAATAAAATTAACTGAAATGCTAAAAACTTGAATGCTCATTTTACTTTTTCACCTTAAAGAAACAATTCAAAATTAAATTGTGTGTTATTAAGTTTCCGTAAAGTCTCAAAGTAGGGCATTACATGTGAGGGAAAGTAGGTACGTGTATGTGCAGGGCTCGCAAAATTTCAAAATCCCTGGTAGCCCTTCGGGCAGGCATTCTTCAGATTTTGGTAGCCCAAAAATGAATTTAACTAGCCCGAATAAAAGATATTGTATTTTTTCTTCAAATAACAAGTCAAGAGAGTAGGGGTGCAACGGATCACAAATCTCACGGTTTGGATTATATTACATTATCATATCACATTTTGAGTCACAGATCGGATCATTTTTTAGATGAGCAAAAAAAATATGGTTCTTTATTATTTAAGTAACACTTATTATTTTAAGAACAATTTACTACTTCGATACCACAGCAAAAACTAGTAGCATATAGGGATGTAACGATTCACTCAACTCACGATGTCATATAATTCACAATACAATTTTCTCACAATTTATTTTTTAACAAAATTAGATTTAAGACAGATTTTAAAAATGTGTCCTTTTGTTATTTCTCAGACCAAAAGGCTGCACATTAATTTGTGAAATTGAAAATGTCAAACAATATACTAACTTGAAATTTTAAAACAAATACCAAATCAAATAAATAAATAATACAAATAAAATAAATTTCTCCATGCAAGTAAACTTAAGGTTTTGCCTGTGTATTTTAATCACGATCCAAACAAACATGCTGCATACATGTTATTTAATTAGTGTTATTTAAATTGTAAAATTTTGAAATTTGAAACAAAAACAAAATTGTCTGACTTTAGCTTTGTGATACTACATTAAAAATCTGAACGAAACAAAAACAGCAGACGGGCTGAATGAGACACAAATGTCACTCTCTGACAGCAGGTGGCACTTAAACA